>NW_006770904.1:59620-83347 GCF_000442215.2 Lipotes vexillifer
GAGCCATGGCCGCTGAGCCTGCGCGTCCGGAGCCTGTGCTCCGCAATGGGAGAGGCCGCAACAGTGAGAGGCCCGCGTACCGCCCAAAAAAAAAAAAAGGTATGAAAACCACTGGATTCTCAACTTTGCATCAAAATATAGCTTCTATGAGAATGTAAATTCTGAGAACTGAACTAGGCAGGGAAGATATGTGCTATGACAACAAATAGGGTTAAGATGACATCGTCTCAAAGAAACTTGCGAGTCTTCAAGCACACTTAGTAAATCTTTACCTATCCGAGGAGTTATATAAAAGAAAAACAGACACAGAGAAAGGCAATATTCAGATCCATGACATCAGAAGGGTAACTGACATAGCTGACTTCTATCTAGTGGATCACATTGTTGGCAGAACTCAGGATTAAAGGTCTGTATATACAGGAAAAATAGAAAAATAACACATTTCCCAAAACTCTCCAATCCCTTTGGAGGACAACCTCCAAATCAAAGACAAATGCATTTTCCCTTTGACTTAGCAATCCCAAGTCTGGGTATTTTTACAACAGTGACACTTGCACATATCCAAAATGACACATCTACAGGGCTGTTCTTTAGACTAATGTGATTAACAGCAAGAGACTAGAAACAACCTACATGTCCATCTGCAGGGGATGAGTTCAATAAACAATGACACATTCACAGTATGCAACACGGCTGCTATAAAAAAGAATGCACGTATGACTCTACGTATATGATATTCTGGACTAGATAAAACTATGGGGACAGAAAACATATTAGTGGCTGCCGGACCAGGGAGGAGTGAATACACAAAAGGGCACGAGGGGATATGGGGGAGTGACAGAATTGTCCTACATCTTGATTGTGGTGGTGGTTACATGATTGTGTTGTCACAACCCATAGGACTCTGTACTAAAAAAGGGTTAATTTTACTGCATGTAAACTATAAAATAGTTTAAAAATAAAAATAATGGGTTTCAGTTTTGCAAGAGTTCTGCAGATTGGATACACAACAATGTGAATGTACTTAACACGACTGAATCGCACCCGAAGTAACAGTTGAGATGGTAAATTTTACATTATATGTATTTTACTACAATTAAACAACAACAACGACCCAAATGAACAAAGTCTAATTCAAAGTCTAATTAAATGTGATTTGCTGGTTGACTCCGTATTTATAAGCAGACGGCTCACTGGCTTCAGAAGTGAGTGTTGATATCAGTAGAGCAGAGGGTATTCAGAGAGGTTAAAAATAAATGTCTGGAAGATGAGCCTCAAAACTCTGTCAGTGCCAAATCAGATTATTTCATTCCATCAATCTTTCCAATGTTCAGATTTCACATGTTAAAAATAAAAAATAAAATGAGTTGTTCCCTCTAATCTGATAGAGATCTCCAGAATAGGGGACAAAAGTCAGGTGTAAATAGTGCCTTTTAAGAGGAAGGAAGGGGGATACAAGTTATACCATAGTACTTACTTGCATTTGTGTTTTTTTTTAAAAAAAGGAAGAATTCCCAAGAAATTAGTAACAAGAATTGGGGTGAGAAGTAGGATGTATGGCAACAAGAGTGGAAGTGAGGATTTTCAACAGGTGTGTTTATATATTGTTTGCATTGTCAGTGCTCTCCAGCAAAAGTCTAGAACACACCTGCAGCTGAGCAAGTGCAGGGGCGGAGCAGCTCACGGTGAGGAACTGCAGGCGTCCTGGTAATGTGTTGGGAAGGATTTTTTTTACAGGATTTGGGCTTGTGTTGGGTAAAGCTGGGGAGAGTCAGGAAGGAGGCTTTGATCTGGATTGGATGCTGTCAGGAAAAAGTATACTTTAATTGGATAATTCAGTGAGTGTGATCTAGGAGGAAGGAGTGAAGTGAGGCTTGAGCTGGGATTGGTCAAGAGGCAGCAGTCCTCCTATTAGCCAGGATAGGAGGGTGTTCTGCCATTTTTGTGGTTTAGACAAAGTTCTTATTTATGTCTGGGTTCAGACCTAATTACGGAGTTGTCTTATTTTTGTCCGGATCCATCGTGATCACAGGTTAGCCTTGCCTGATGTTGGTGTTCTGTGAAATTATTTATGTTCAACAGGCCTATCAGATAGTGCCAGGTCTAAATCTGGAAGCAAACCAAATGTCTATCAACTTTTAAAAGGGTAAACAAATTGTGATTCACCCATACAATGAAATCTTATTCAGCAATAAAAAGAAAAAACTGGTAATACATGCAACACGGATGCATTTTCAAAGTATTACACAATAGTAATACGACAGTGGAAATGCCTGGCAGATACTACCTTATCCAAGTAACCAAAGTTAACATCACCAGTCCTAAGACATACTGACTTCATCTACCTCCTTCATCTTCATCTATCATATGATGCCATGAGAAAAGCAAAACATCACTTGGGTGGTATTTTTCCCCAAAATGCATTAGCTCAATTTAACTGTAAGAGAACATCAGACAGACCCCAACTGAGCAAGCATCTATGGCAAAAGTGGCCAGTACTCTTCAACAAAGCTATCAAGGTCATGAAGGATAAAGACTGGGGACATGTCCCAGTTTGTAGACTAAGGAGGCATGACAACTAAATGCACTGTGGGATCCTGGACTGGATTCAAGACATGAAAAGGGACATTAGTGGCAACATATGAAGTCAGCCAATTAGTTAACGGTACTAAATCAATGTAAACGTCCTAGTTTAGATCATTGTACTAAACTGAGTAAGGTAAGATGTTAACCTTAGGGGAAACAGGGTAAATGGTATATGGGAACTCTGTACACTATGTCTGCAACATTTCCATTAACCTAACATTATTTCAAAAATAAAGCTGCTTTCTTTTGAAAAAAGGAAAGCATTATGCTTAGTGAAGGAAGCCAGACCCAAAAGGCTGCCTACTGTTTGAGACCATTTATATGATATTCTGAAAGGGCAAAACTATAGGTACAGAAATCACCTCCATGGTATCGAGGGACTGAGGGAAGGGGAAAGCAGGTAGGACCAGGGAAAATTCTATGTCTTTATTTTGTGGCGTTTTTACAAAACTCATAGACTGTATAACAAAAGGGTGAATTTTGCAGTATATAAGTTGCATTTCAACAAACCTCACTTAAAAACAAAAAGAAGCAAACAAACTTTCAAGCAAACAAAATGTCAACAAATTTTCACTGTAACCTGTCTCTGCTTTAATCAAAAAGACTGGACAAGTAGCTTGGAATTCTGAAAAAGAGAGTGGGTTAGAGAAAAATAGTGTAGTGTTGGTTTCCAGAACAACCTCAGGGGACCAGACCCTCCGCAGTCATGAGGTCAGAGGCAAAGATAGTGCCAAAAAAGGCCCCTGGCTGACAGGCTGCCAGGGGGAGAAGGTGGGCAGGCTCAGATGCCCAGTGGCCAAGGAGGGCCACTCTGGTGGGCAGCCTGCAGACTACAACAATGGGGATGCCCGACTATCCTGAAAAGCCCCCCAGTGCTTTATTTAAAGGAAGCATGAGGAAAACAACTTGGCAGGATTTTCCACCAGCACGGGCGTAAGCTTCTGTCAAACTTCAATCGACTTGGAAAAGCTAACTACTTGAACACCTCAATAACGGTGTAACTATCTACAGTTTAGGCTTTATTTTTTTTAACTATGGAAAAATTTAAACATATACAAAAATAGAATAGTATTACTAACTCATATGTATGTTCCCATCGCTCAGCTTCAATAATCATCAAGAAAAGGGGTTTTTCTCAGATCCAGCTGAGGCTTTACGATACTGTCATAGATGACGTTAAACTTGCCCATCTTGATGAACACGGTAAAGATTGATGTTCCCCAAATTGCTTCACTTCACTAAAAGCTCCTTATATGTTGCATGAAGTTACTTATGCTATTTTGTGCTTAATATGTTCCGTTATTTCTCTCAAAGGTGTTTGACCGCACCGTTGCTTTCTAATATTTAAATCTGGAGACAGCAATTTGATCCAGAAAATTATTTTCTTCCTCTGTTAAGTTTTTAAATGTTCGAAAACATTCCCACTCATTTTCAAAGAATTCTAGACCAACTCCTGAGTAAACTGTCATATTTTTTCTTAGACATGAAGGTAGGATTTTTAAAGTCATTAAGCATTTAAAAGGACTTAAGGATTTAAAATCCAATCAACAAAGGCACCAACATAAAGCAATCGACTATACTGCTATATGTACAGCGCTTCTGCATGAGCGTCTAAATGGTGGGTCTTCTGCTGCGTAGCTGTGAAATGAAGGCAAATCTTCTTTCTACTCTGAACTTAAGTACTGAATGTGTTGCTAATTATAAAGAGTTGTCCAAAATTTGAGAATATTAAGAAGGAGTTTTTAATTAGAATTGACAAAATTAAGACTTGTATTATCTGGGTAAAATGTTATTAATTTTTCATCTAAGTTTTTCTATCCAAATGTTCTCATTATTGAGTAATAATAATTACTTTCACCATAATACTGAACTCAAAATAATAAAATGGAAAAAAGTTCTCCTTGCTCATGTTTCAATATTTCCAAAAACCACTATTATCTAGATTGTTTGTCTAGGAAATGCAATGAGCAAGTACTCTGGGGGAAGACAGCTTTAGTTCTCATCTTATGTGAATTATAATGTCTATTGACATACACATATATCTTATATATATATAAACATATATATGCTTATAAACATACTCATGAATTGTATACAATTAAAATACTTTTAAATATGTATATTTTTTATTTCAAATCTTTTATCATACTAATTTATTAGTGGAGTCTAAGTTTTTCATGTCTATCTGAAGTAATGCATCAGTGAGATAATTTTGGTCTTATGGGTTACAAAAACTAAACAGGTCTACTGCCTGTTTTATTAGTCATCACATGATTTTTTTTTTTAAATGAATGTAGGAATTGTTTTGCTAAATTTTCCATTAACTTACAAGATGCTCTCCAAGTCTCTCAGTAAATGTGAAAACAAAGGAGAGATTAAGAACAAAACTTTTACACTAGAACAGTGCCACTATCTCCATGATTGTAAATGCTCAGAACATAAGTCTATTTTCAAGATGCTACCTCAAAGTATTCATCGGAAGCATCCTCCGTGCCAACATTTATCTGCGTTTCTGAGGGATCAGGGTGGGCAGTGGTTCTAGCTTTCACAGGCTCACAACCCGATTCAAGTGCAAAAGCAAATACCTCGGTGGTGCGGTGGTAGGGTAGGAGGTCCCCACTGTGCTGAGTCAGAGGAGGAAGAACTCAGGTTACCTGGTCCAAAAGCCCTCAGGGGTGAAAAATGCCCTGGGTGAAGCCACCAATTATCCTGCCTTGATTTTACCTTCAGGCGGGAAGAAAGGCCTCAGGAGAGAAAAACTCATTCATCACAGTCATTGGGAGCTTTCTGGGTGCAGGATAGGTTCCCAAACACTGATATTACTCTGGGTGAATGGCAGTACCTACTTAACCAGGCTTTCTTGTGAAACTGGAAACTCACCTACCCAATTAGAAAAAAGAAAAATGTCTCAGGTTCTCTATTGAGAAAGGGGGCACCCCACCAATTCTGAAAAATATAATAAATGTAACGTTATATTAGGAATTCGAGAGAAAAAAAATTTACAAAACATTAACTTAAAATACATGATAATGGGCTTCCCTGGTGGCGCAGTGGATAGGAATCCACCTGCCAATGCAGGGGACACGGGTTTGAGCCCTGGTCCGGGAAGATCCCATATGCCGCGAAACAACTGAGCCTGTGCGCCACAACTACTGAGCCTGTGCTCTAGAGCCCGCGAGACACAACTACTGAAGCCCGTGCGCCTACAGCCCGTGCTCTGCAACAAGAGAAGCCACCGCAGTGAGAAGTCCGCACACCGCAACTAGAGAAAGCCCACGTGGCAGCAATGAAGACCCGTCGCAGCCAAAAATAAATAAATTTATTAAAAAATAAAATACGCAATAAGTACATTGCAAAAAAAACTTACACAGCTGTTCACTAAATACTTTTCGAACACCTATGAGCTAAATAAACGCAATGCTCTAGCCCCCAGGTAACGACACTGGCAGACTCACGCCCTCTCCCCTACTACCACCTGCTCTTGTCAAGGTCACCAGCCTTGCTAAACCCAAGGCTCCTACTTGATCACCTCTCTGGAAACCACTTCCTCCTCCCGGCTTCCAGGCGCCATCCTCTCCTGGTTTTTCTCCTACCTCGCTGGATCTCCCACCCTCCCAGGACTTCAAGATGGCGCTCCCACCTCACACAGCCAAGCCCGAACTCCGGAGCTTTCCCCAAATCTTCTTCCTACAAGGCCTTAGGGCACCATCCTCCTCGATGCCCACATCTCCCTTCCTTCAGCATCTCGCACCCACAGCCCCACAGCTCAGCAAATCCCGCAGGCTGCAGCTTTACACTACGTGCGGATCTGGCCGTTCCTCCCACGCCCCCCAGCCGGCCTAGGCCACCCCACATCTGCCACCATGGCCGCTGCAGTGCCCAGAGTGACTCTACTGCAAGGGGACGTCCTGCCCGGGGCCCCCTGGGGCTCCCCCTTCACAGCGGCCTACCAGGCCCACCTGCGCTGGCCACACGACTTTCCGACCTCGTTTCCTCCCCTCCCCCGTCTCTCGGGCCACAGCTGCCTCCGCGCTGTGCCGGGAAGACACAGGGCCTCGGGCCTCCGCACGTGCGGCTGCGGCCGGGGCTGCCTCCCAGGTCCACCCGCAGAAGTTGGGCGCACTCCCCTCCCCCTCGCGCTCCTCCCCCCACTTCGCCACCGTCCTGGACCCCGGAATCGGCGGGCGCGTTTGAGCCGCGCAGGCGCGCCGCTGGCCGGCTGGCCCCGCCTCCGCGTCCGGCCCGGTGAGCCCCCGGTCCACACCGAGCCGCTGAGCTCGGCCCCGCGGGAACGCGTGCTCTGCCGGACCCCAGGCCGGAGCCCAGGAAGGCCGCGCAGATGCCGGCCTGGCCCCAGCGCAGACGCACCTGCAGCAAGCCCGAACGGCGGCGGCGGCGGCGGCGGCTCTGGCGCGGAGACTGGACGACGAGGCCGGGGGGCGGGACGACGAGGCTGGGGGCGGAGCGGCTTGACCCACGTGCCCGGGCTTCCGCGGCCCCTGCCGGAGACCCACAACTGGCCGGGTTCCCGATCCTTGGGGAGGCCCTTCCCTGGGCCTGTTCATCGTCGAACAAGATTGTTCTTTTGCATTTCTTCCTTTGGGGGCCGACCGGCCGGGAGGAGGGGACAGGATCTTACTTCGTCTTTGTGAGCTTCCCAGATGTGTTGTGGATGACGAGCTGCTTTCCTCCTCGAGCCTGCAGCTGATCGCACAACTTTGCGACTGAGCCCTTGGAATTATAGGTCGGCTTCCTCCGAGACGCTATTTCCAATGATGGTTAGCGTGGCTCCCAGGCCAGCCCACCAAAGCCGAGTGCCGGTGCTGAGATCCTGACCCCTTGTCTGAAGGGAACAGTTTCAGGTCCTCGAGGACTCTGTGACCCACGTGGCTCCACGTGTCTGGTTGCCCGTAAAATCACTCATCTTTCTTTGTCTTTGATTTAGGGTTACCACCAGCACTAATTTTCTCAGAATTGCTTCTGGCTGCACCAGTAATCCTAAAGGCAAGCGGTCTGAGAACTTGGTTGCATAGAATGTTATGGTAACATTTGTTTTCCCAACTCAGACCTCAACCACTTCCCTCAGTTTGGCTGGAAATCCAGCCTACTTTGCGGCCTCTCTTGCTCCTGCAAGCTGTAACAGCCTTCAGGGCCCTATGGAGTGCAAGAAAATTGGAGAAGGGCCTCACCTCTGGCTGCTATATTTTCCTAACATGTATGTGGCACTTTGCACCAGACACCTCTAAGAACTTCACATGTATTAACCAATTGAAATCTTCCCCACCACTCGATAAAACGTATAGGGTTATCCCCACTTTCCCCTCAGTGGGGAAACTGAGACCCAAGGAGGTCAAGTAACTGCCCAAGATGGAAAGGCTGTTGAATAGTAGAACTGGGATTTCTAAGTGCTTTGGCTCCAGACACAAGGGTCCATGCCACCACATATACTGCTACTCATTAAAGTGTTGTTGTTTCATTGCTTTTCGTGCTTATGATGTTAGCCATCGAGTGTCAATCCTTTCCTTCATTCAGGCATTGGGGGAGGAGGGAAGGCAGGCTGTGGGGAAGGCCCAGTGCCCCTCACTGCAACCTTCCGTGGTCCAAAGGCCCAATATGTAGCCCTCTGCCACCATCCGCAGGTTAGGCCCCCTCTGAGGCATCGCATTCCATCAAGCCCCAGGGGTCACTACTCACAGCTACCCACCACACATCCCTCAACCACATCCCTGCTTCCAGGCTTACAAAAGCTGACTCTTCCACCAGTGTCAGGCTTCCTCTTCTTGAAGCATCAACCGCCATCTTTTCCATCCTTAGAGCAACTCCAGCTTAATTTCTTTTTTTTTCTTTTTTTTTTTTCTTTTTTTGCTATACGCGGGCCTCTCACTGTTGTGGGCTCTCCCACTGCGGAGCACAGGCTCCGGACGCGCAGGCTCAGCGGCCATGGCTCACGGGCCCAGCCGCTCCGCGGCATGTGGGTTCCTCCCGGACCGGGACATGAACCCGTGTCCCCTGCATCAGCAGGCGGACTCTCAACCACTGCGCCACCAGGGAAGCCCCCAGCTTAATTTCTTGATGGTCTTGTTCTTCTAAAACAAAGGCTGGTCCCTCTTCCTGGAATGTTCATTTTTCATTCCTTCCATAGTAACTCCTCTCATCCTTCCAGCCTAGCTCAGTTGTCACTTCCTCAAGGAGCCTTCTCTGACCCCAGCTCCCCCTGCCTCTACTAGGTGAGATGCAGGCTCTTACAGCACTATAGCAGTTAGCCCAGTGAAGACTTCAAATAGATTTCTGTTTATTTGATGAAATTTTCTCTCCCCACCAGGCTGTAAGTTTCCCTGAAGATGACCCTTTTGTCTCTGTTTGCTCACTGTGATATTTCCAGTCCCTCACAGTGCCTGATAGGAGATGCTCAATTTATGAATTCATTTAATATGTATTAAATGAATGAATGAACAACCCCGCAGGAAAAGCAGCCCGGAACTCAGAGGATGATGGCTTGGCTATCTTTACTAAATTGAAGACGAAGCAAATTACTTTTTCTTTCATGTTGCTTGTGGGTCCCTAGCAGCACAAAACAAATAGAAAATAAATAAGCAAAAAACATTTATTGATAACTCACCCTATCTACAGAGGTTTTTCTGGCATAACCAGGTAGGTGATGTAAGAGTTTAGGAGCACATATACTGGGAGTTGGTTCTGCCTCCTTCCTTTAGTGAAATTCAGACATACCAAGCTTTACCTCTGGAAAGACAATCTTCCTCCACCCTGACTTTTACGTCCTCTTGGGGCCATTCACTTTGCTGATTACCATGCTGCCCCTCAGGTGTGGACTGTCCTCTTTAAGCCTCTGGTACAAATATAAACTTGGACATAAACCCCTAGGCTTGATGTCTTTCACTGATTGATTTTGACACACTAGGAGAAGGCTAAAACTTTCTAAAGGGAGAACAGCAAGAAAATAAGCATCAAGATCACAAAACTGCAAGAGATAAACACAATCCAGAAATTGTGCAAAATCCCAGCCCCACTCGATTCTATATTTCCCGGCTCCAACCTGCTTCCATGAGATCGTGCCAATGTAACATCAACACCATGAGGCCACACCCCCCTGCCCGTGTGTGTTGGGTCTTTCATGGAGGAAGGCAAGAGAGCAAGGCCCTCTCCGCACAGCGCCTCAGGTTCTTTAGGCTCCAGTGTGAGTCCTGAGGGGTGGCTAACACCAAGCGTGACCCTGCCCTAAGAGGGATCCACATACACAGCACCCAAGGCTTGTGGCTCTTACGCCCTGCAGCTGGTCAGTGCATGTGCATAGGATATGGCTACACATATTATAGCAGCCATGCACACAGCCCAAGCTGAAGAAGTAACATTGACACGAATAGGTGAACTGAGTGGTGGTGGACAGGAAATGCGGTTGCAGGTGTTTGCAGGATCTGCAATGAGGAGCGTAAGGTTGTGAGGACAAGGCTACGTCAGACAGTCTGGAGCAATGAGAAGAAAACAGTCTTTCAGGGTTGGATGGTGAGCTGTGGAGGAGCCCGTACCTGTATTCTTAATGTCTGAGAGCCCTTTCCTTTCTTTTCATGTTTAAAACATCCAGTTTGTTGTTGGTTTTTTTGGTGGATGCAATACCTTTATCTTTTTAAAGATATTGGAAGAATGACCACACCCCCTCCCAAAGAGAATTTCCCCACTGGGTCTCTTCCGTTCCACCTTTATCTGAAGATACAGCTCTCCTTTCATGCCCCCATCCATCTCCAATAAGATGTCTGTGTTCTCCACACTTAACGAGTGTTTGCCACCAAATGGAAGGCTGTTCACACTTATTGAGTAGGGGGAGGAAAGGGCTAAGTGGGGAATGTCCATATGCTTGAGGACATCTCTCTTCGGAGACCTCTCCACCTTGCTACCTGGTCTCCAGGGTACTTCAGAGATAAGGATCAAAGTCCCAGGAGCTTCCAAATCCTGATTCATCCTGTCGTGGGCAACCTCTGTCATTTGGGAGGATTCGTTTATCGATAGTTCCCTTGACATAGTCCAAGCCTCCTCAGCCTCTGAATCTTGGTGTGTTTGAACCTTTTCTGGCTGAGGCCATCTCTACCCTGGAAGAAAGCCTGTGGGACAGGATCATTTATATGAAAACTACCAGCCAACTCCCCTTCCATGGGGCCACATTCAGCTTACAAAAAATGTGCATGAAAAACTTTCCCTGACGAACTCTGGAAATTCCCAACACAACCATTCCCAACACAACCCTTACTCTCTTTGCTCTGCCCCTTAGGTCCCTCTAGCTGCATCATCCCACCTTTGGGCTTTTTCAGGTACATGCTGGATATCAATCCCTGAGTCCCTCCAGCTCCAGGGGGACACAGGTCAAGCTCTCTGGGGGGTTTACTGAAGCCCTCCTGACTTGGCATGAAGTGAGAGCAAAAGCTCCCCTCTGTTCCCCCATGAAGGTACAGGAAAGACACCTACATTTTAACAACTATACCCAAAGAATATTTTTCCTTTTATACACCCAAGGGTGGGTGAGGGACTTATGATGCTGTATTCTTAATTTTCAAAACCTAGAAACAACCCAAATGTCCATCAACTGTGAATGGATAATCATATTGTGGTACAACCTTAAAATGAGATACTACTCAGCAATAAAAAAGGACAAATGAATAACATATGTAACAATATGGATGAATGTCAAAAGCATTATGTTAAGTGAAAACAGCCAAATTCAAAAGGCAACATACTCTATGATTCCATTTATATCACATTCTGGAAAAAGCAAATCTGTAGACACAAAAATCAGATCAGTTGCCAGGTGATGGGGTGGAGCAAGGGACTGACTACAAATGGTCATGAGAAAATTTGGGGGAGAGAAAGTCTGTATCTTCACTGTAGTGAGGATTATATGACTACATATATTTGTTGAAACTCATAAGACTGTACGTGAAAGAAGGATGAGTTTTAGTGTATATAAATTATAACTCAATAAAACTGACTTTAAAAAATAAGAGCTCTCAGTACTTTATAAGCAAAGAATGAGGACACAGTTTTATATTAGCTATCTATTGCTGTGTAACAAATTATGACAGAACTTAGCAGCTCTAAACAACATTTATTATCTCACAGTTTCTGTAGGTCAGGAATTTGGGAACAGCTTAGCTGTGCAGTTCTGGCTCGGGATCTTTCATGAAGCTGCAGCTAATATGTCAGCTGAACTGCTGTCTTCTGAAGGCTGGATTGGGGCTGGGATACAACAACCTTGGGATACTGTAGTCACACAAGCTCTTTGACTAACAAAATAAGTGTCTAACTAGTAAACTGACCTCAGCTTTTTTGTACCCTCAGCTGGTGAGGTCTGGGGACATTCCAGGTACAGAAGAATAGTAGTTTGGTTCTTAATTGCAAGCAACAGAAACCAATTCTGGCTTGTTTAATAAGAAAATTTATCTTATTAAAAAGATAGTGTATAAATAACTGTTACTACAATAATTTGTTAATGGATAGTTTGATATAAATTGTGACATCAAAAACATGAAATGGGGCTTCCCTGGTGGCGCAGTGCTTGAGAGTCCGCCTGCCGATGCAGGAGACGCGGGTTCGTGCCCCGTTTCGGGAAGATCCCACATGCCGCGGAGCGGCTGGGCCCGTGAGCCATGGCCACTGAGCCTGCGCGTCCGGAGCCTGTGCTCCGCAAATGGGAGAGGCCACAACAGTGAGAGGCCCGCATAACGCAAGGAAAAAAAAAAAAACAAAAAAAAACAACAAAAAAAAAAACATGAAATGTGTAAGAGGTACAAATTACCATGTATAAAATATGCTACAAGGATATACTGTACAGCACAGAGAATATAGCCAATATTTTACAATAACTTTAAAAGGAGTATAATCTATAAAAAATTTGAATCACTATGTTGTACACCCAAAACTAATATAATGTTGTAAATCAACTGTGAAAAAAAAAAAAAACAAGCACCATAAGAAAACATAAAATGTGGAGTGGGGAAGCGTAAAAATGTAGAGCTTTAGAATGCATTTGAACAAGTTGTTATTAATTTAAAATACACTGTTATAACTTGTTTTATGTAAGCCTCATGGTAACCACAAAGCAAAAACCTATAGTAGATACATAAAAGATAAAGAGAAAGGAATCTAAGCAAACCACTACAGAAAGTCATCACAAAGGAAGAGAGCAAGAGAGGAAGAAAGGAAAAAAGGAATTACAGAACAGGCAGAAAATCCTTAACAAAGTTGTAATAAATCTATACCTCTCAATAATTACTTTAAATATAAATGGACTAAATTCTCCACTAAAAAAAATAGAATGGATTAATGCATAAAAAAACAAACCCAACTATATGATGCCTATAAGTGACTTGCTTCAGCTTTAAGGACACACACAAACTGAAAGTGAAGGGAAGGAAAAAGATATTCCATTCAAGTGGAAACCAAAAGAAAGCTGGAGTATCTATGCTTATAGCAACATATAGAAATCAGTTGCTTCTGCATACACTGAAAACAAAATATCTGAAAATGAAATTTAAAAATCACATTCACAAAAGCATTATAAAGAATAAAATACATAGGAATAAATCTAACCAAGGAGGTGAAAGACCTGTACACTGATGAAAGAAACTGAGGAAGACACAAATAAATGGAAAGATACTCCATACTCAGGGACTGGAAGAATATTGTTAAAATGTCCATACTACCCAAAGCAATCTATAGAAACAGTGTAATCCCTATCAAAATTCCAATGGTATTTTTCACAGAACTACAACAAGCAATCCTAAAATTTGTATGGACCACAAAAGACCCTGAATAGCTAAAGCAATCTTGAGAAAGAACAAAGCTAGGGGCATCACACTTTCTAATTTAAAACTACATTACAAAGCTACAGTAATCAAAATATTATAGTATTGGCATGAAAACAGATACATACATCAATGGAACAAGATAAAGGTCCAGAAATAAACCCATGCATGTGTGGTCCATTATATACAACAAAGGAGTCAAGAATATACAGTTGGGAAAGGATAATCCCTTCAATAAATGGTGCTGGGAAAACTGGACAGCCACATACAGAAGAATGAAACTGGACCCCTATCTTACACTGTACATGAAAATCAACTCGAAATGGATTAAAGACTTGAATGTAAGACCTGGAACCATAAATCTCCTTGAAGAAAACATAGGTGATAAGCTCCTTGACATAGGTCTTGTTGATGATTTTTGAGGCTTACACCTAAAGCAAAGGCAACAAAAACAAAAATAAACAAGTGGGGCTACATCAAACTAAACAGCTTCTGTACAGCAAAGGAAACCATTAACAAAATGAAAAGGTAATCTACGGAATGAGAGAAAATATTTATAAATCATATTTGTGATAAGGGATTAATATCTAAAATACAAAAAGAACTCATACAACTCACTAGCAAAAGAAAATCTGATTAAAAAATGGGCAGAGGAACTGAATAGACATTTTTCCAAAGAAGATACACAAATGTCCAACTGATACATGAAAAGGTGCTCAACATCACTACACTAATCATCAGGGAAATGCAAAGCCAAGCCACAATGAGATCTCACCTCACACCTGTTAGAATGGCTATTATTTTAGAAAAGCACACAAGAAATAACAAGTGCTGTTGCGGGTGTGGAGAAAAGGAGACCCTTGTGCACTGTTGGTGGGAATGTAATTTGGTGCAGCCACTGTGGAAAACAGTATGGAGGTTTCTCAAAAAATTAAAAATAGACTTACATATGATCCAGCAATTGATCCAGCAATGATGTAAGTCATATTTCTCACTGGCAGGCAAGGGAGTCACAAGAAAGGGGAAAAAACTAAAATAAACTCTGTAGTGTTGGTTTGGAATTGGAGGTATTGGTATAAACTAATAGTATTCATTAGATAGATAGATGACGATAGATGACACAGGAAGGAAGGAAGAGAGAGAGAGAGGGAAGGAAGGAAGGAAGAAAAGAGAAGAGATAGATGTAATGATGTGGATGTGTATATACATATATATTTTCCACTAAAAGACTGAGAGCTGCAGTATCCTGATATCAATTAACATGCCTGGCACAAGGAAAGAACAAGATGATACTGGAATATCTTGAAGGGCCAGAAAGCAAGAACATGCTCCAAGAATGATGGGGACATCAAAGGACACAGGAGCCAGTGTGAAGGGGCTCCCAACTGGCCAAATCTGGGACAATTTGAGCATCAAAATATGCAATGAGAATAAAGGATTATAAACTATTAAGTAAAACAGAACACCATGGGAATGTAGATACCTGAAAAGATAAACAGTCGGCTCTCCATATCCACAGGTTCTCTATTCTCAGATTCAACCAACAGCAGATTGAAAATATTCTAAACCTGCCCCAAGTTCCAGAATGTTTCAAAAAACAAAACAAATTCATGCCACTCATGGGCAGCTATTTACATAGCCTTTACATTGTATTCGGTATTCAAAGTAATCTGAAGGCGACTTAAAGTACACAGGGAGATGTGCATTGGTTATACATTGGTTATATGCAAATACTACACCATTTTCTATAAGGGACTTGAGCATCTGTAGATTTCGGTATCCATGGGGGTCCTGGAGCCCATCTTCCACTGTGGGACATCTAGATCAAGATCTAGATCTAGATCAAGATCTAGTCCTAGATCTAAACTTTGATGCAGAACAGGATATCTAGATAGTTTCCAAGTACCACCCCACAAAATACTTTTTAAGCCTGGTATATACCACCTAAATCAAGGGATCAAAGTGAACATCACCAGCAATGGGACAAAAAAAAATGATAGGATACAATCACTTCCAAAAATGATAAAGCTTAATTTAATCAAGAGGAAACATCAGACACACCCAACTGAAGGATATTCTACAAAAGGACTGGACTGTTGAGTTTTAAAGTGTCAAGGTCATGAAAGCCACTGAAAGACCAAGGCACTGCTCCACACAGAAGGGGACTCAAGAAACATGACAGCTAAATGCTCCGTGTGATTGTGACCTGGATATTTTCACTATAAAATTCATTATTGTGTCAACTGAATAAACTTGAATGGGTCTGAGGATTAGGTGGTAGTGCCGTGTTAAGGTTAATTTTCTGAATTTTTTTTTTTTTTTTTTTTTTGCTGTACGCGGGCCTCTCACTGCTGTGGCCTCTCCCGTTGCGGAGCACAGGCTCCGGACACGCAGGCTCAACGGCCACAGCTCACGGGCCCAGCCGTTCACACAGCATGTGGGATCTTCTCGGACCGGGGCACGAACCCGTGTCCCCTGCATCGGCAGGCAGACTCTCAACCACTGCGCCACCAGGGAAGCCCAATTTTCTGATTTTGATTGTTGTGCTGTGGTTATATAGTAGAATGTTCTCGTTTGTAGACAATACAAAGTATTGGGAGATCATGGGACATCAGATTAGCAATTACTCTCAAATGGTTTAGAAAAAAAGTTATTTGTATAACTTTTATTTGTCCCAACTTTTCTGTAAGTTTGTTTCAAAATGAAAAATATTTTTTATAACATAAAAAAGGATATTGGGGGCTTCCCTGGTGGCGCAGTGGTTAAGAGTCCGCCTGCCAATGCAGGGGACACGGGTGCGTGCCCCAGTCCGGGAGGATCCCACATGCTGTGTGAGCAGCTGGGCCCGTGAGCTGTGGCCATTGAGCCTGCACGTCCGGAGCCTGTGCTCCGCGACGGGAGAAGCCACAACAGTGAGAGGCCCGCGTACCGCAAAAAAAAAAAAATGGATGTTGGGTAGCAGCGCTATTCACAATTGTCACCACCCCACACCAACACCCCACAAACAAAACAAAACAAAATAGAAACAATGCAAATGACCATCAAGAGGTGAATGGATAAACCAGCTGTGGTATATTCATACAACAAAATACTTCTCAGTAGAAAGGAGTAGACTATTAACACATGCAGCAGCTTGGATGACTCTCAGAGGCATTGTGCAAAGACATAAAAGACTACCTATCATATGACTCCATTTATATGACATTCTAGAAAAGACAAAACTGTAGAGATGGAGAACAGAGCAGTGGTCTCAGGGGTCGGAACCAGGGAGGGTATAACCATAGATAGCAGAGGGGAGTACTTTGGGGTGATGAAAACTATTCTGTATCCTGAGTATGGCTGTGGCTGAACAAATCTATACATGGGTCAGAATTCCTAGAACTGTATACTAAAACAAAACGAAAATGTCATGAGATGGGGGTGATGATTATATAGCTCTATACATTTACTAACACACATTTAGTTATTCAACTACGATGTTTGAATACTCTAGTAAGTAAATTATACCAGGCGGAGTAGACAGTGGGCAGATGGAGGATTTGTATATGTTTGGAAATATTCATATTAAAAAGGTAATAACAACAAAGGGGCACTGGGTATCTCACAGTATCACTGGGACGGGGACCTCCAGGCAGGAGCAAAACTCAAAATCCCACTGCAGATCTGCTGTAGAAAGAACATCTGCAGCTACCACCATCGAGAACCACATCTGAACTTGGACCATGGACTCTGGTCATTGTGGATACGGATGCTGCCACAGCAACACTCTCTCTGCTGCCCAAGAACATGGGCTTCTGCATCCTTTGCCAATGTCAGACAGAGTTACCTCTGATTCTTTCTTTGTGTCACTAGTTCTGTTTTCAAAGTCCGGGGTAGGTACCTCTGCCTGCCAGGCCTCCATCCTCTGGCTGTGCCTTGGGAAAGTGAGTATCTTGCATTTTCACCTGCTAGAGTAAAAGGCAGACTCTGCCTCTCACCAAAACT
This sequence comes from Lipotes vexillifer, assembly GCF_000442215.2. Lineage (NCBI taxonomy): Eukaryota > Metazoa > Chordata > Mammalia > Artiodactyla > Lipotidae > Lipotes > Lipotes vexillifer. The sequence continues at coordinate 77,002 of NW_006770904.1, forward strand.
CCTAAGGTGGGAGGATTCCCCAACCATGGGAATGGGTTACAGATGCTGAGCATGCAAAAGGAAGGACACGTCCACTGTGACAGTAAGCACCATCTCTTTCAAGTATTGACTTAAACTGGCCACTTTTTGTCTAGAAATGCTTCATATTCCAGTACAGTAAATTCTCCAAATTTACTACACAAATGTTTACTACACGTTTTCCAAAACACTAAGACGGTTGACAAAGTATCCACTTTGCCCATCTCTCCTTCCACATGCTCCACCACAGTTTCTAGACAGACCCTTACACGCTCCAAACCTCTTAGCATTTTCTGCTCCAACATGTTTAATAACACAAGCTTTGTATTCTACATTCTTGGTCAAAAAAATAAAAAAGGCAATGAGGAGACCCCAGACTGTTTGACACATAAAGACAACTTTGGGTCACATCAAATCGTTACAGAACAGCCACAGGGAAATAAATAGAAGTCAAGTTTACAAGCATCCACTGACTTTGATGTATTTGCCCTTTGGCAAAGCCTCTGTGGTGGAAGAGGGCTATCCTCCTCTGCTTAAATTTCACAGAACACCAAAATGGCACCTAAGTGGTTCATTTCCACTCTGGAACTGGCTGTCATGCTTTACTTATGCTATCCGTATATTATTGCAGGAAGGATTTTTATAGTGCTTTATAGGTCCTAAGTGCTCTCAAATCATTAATAAGTTATTCGTCCCTGAATCTTCTGGTCAATGTTAACATCTTTTCTTTGAAGTGCAGCCACCTGGACGTAGAGGTTAAGTGCCTGGCCCAAGGTCAGGGGGTGAGGCACCGTCAAACCTGGGATCGCCTGATTTTATAGAGAAAGAATCCAACACTATGTCATTCATCCGAAGAAGGCTACTCGTGACCCAGGCCACTTTAAAAGTCAAAGGAAAGATGAATTAAGTGCTGAGCTGGTGTGTTTCAAAGGTTGCTTAGGGGAGTACCAGCCGAGGAAGGGTCAATTACTTTGCTGTGATAGGACTTCTAAATCAATGCAGTTCAGCGTCTTGACCACTGAAAGTAAAACTGTCCCTTGAGATGTCTCTCCCTGTGTTTTTATATATTCACACTCATGTTCTAAAAATGACCTTCTGAGGGATTAATGGAAGAGGCGATTTAGACCCAGAGTCACTAAAATTGATAATAAAAGAAAGAATTTTAGCTTAATGCAGTAGTCATTTCTTAAACACGCTCAGTAGCTAATATTCTATTCTTCTTTTCTTAATAGTAGGGTCAAGTTAAAATATATTTGGCAAAAAATATGATACTTTTTTTTGTAGGACTCTCCAGCAAGAGAAGGTTAAAAGCAGTAGGAGGAATCCTCGGGCACTGCCATGCAAAATCAATAGTTGCTACCTCTGGGCTTCAGCATCAGAAGATTGCCTGTCTTCCAATTCCCCTTCTTACGTTCCTCAGAGAGGCTGAAGAAAAGCTCTAGGAGGGAATTCAAACTCAGTTTCCTTGGCTTTCCAGAGATCCCTATAATTAAGCAATAGTGATTTAATGAGAGAATCTTAAGAAAAAGGATTCTTCAGTCTCAGTAGAAAAAGCTTCTGCCTAAACCAACTTCTTTGTTCACTCTCGCATTCTGTTTTCTCGGCACCTACGTACCTTCTCAGCTTTTCGCTGTCAGTTGTTTATTTGGGAGGCAGCATGAAGCAGTGTTTCTAGAGAAGGCAAAAGTATATGATTATTTGAGCCAGAGCAGGTGGAAACGGAGCCTGATGAGTGAATCACCGGGGCCAGGAGGCTGGAAGATGGTGATTGGCCAGACTTGGGTCACATGCCCTCCTCCTATGGTGGGTCAGCTCCATCTGAGCCACATGTGCTAAATAAGAACAGAAGAGCGGGGGATTCCCTGGTGGCGCAGTGGTTGAGAGTCCGTCTGCCAATGCAGGGAATACGGGTTCGTGCTCCGGTTCGGGAGGATCCCGAAATGCCGCGGAGCAGCAGGGCCCGTGAGCCATGGCCGCTGAGCCTGTGCGTCTGGAGCCTGTGCTCTGCAACGGGAGAGGCCACAGCAGTGAGAGGCCCGCGTACTGGAAAAAAAACAAAACAAAACTAGGATCTTCCTGTGCTGTCTGTAAGCAGCCTTAACCCCAGGGTTAAGGCACCAATCTCTTTTTGGCTTATGTTGGGAATGGTTTTCACCTGTGAGCAAGGTTTTTGCACAGCTTCTAAGCTCTTCCATTGCTCGTTCTCAATCCAATTTTAGTCACGACTAAGGTTTTCAACACTGGAAAGAGAAACTTCTGACGATTGAAGATTCGAACCACCCACAATCCGTTTTGAAGTAAACAACAGATAGCACTCAAGGCCCCTCCCTTTTCCAGTCTGTAGCTCTTATTCCAAGGTAGCAGTGACGGCCTCTACCATCTGATTACCCAGATACAAAGTGACACAGAAACAAGGCTTGTGGCACTATTATTTTTATTAGTCTGATTTCTTTTCCTAAGGATATTTTAAGGAAAATATGGGGAATGCATCCCATTCTCAGAAAATATCTTAATCATTTTGAGAGTTACATATAGTCACTAGGGCTCTGTTGACTTTATCATCTTGCATCCATGATAAGTATTTTCACTGCTAATGACAATCTGTTATTGTTGAAACTGGCGAAAATTCAATCCAATGTCAGCTTGTGAGCCACAGGTAGTTACTGCTCATGCCTAGCATTCCTGGACCTGAGGACTCAGTTCTGTCCCCAGCCAGCCCTGTCTCTTCTGGCCTTACATCTTTAACTCAGCCTGCATCTATAACAGGGAGAAAGAGATGCTTAAGGATCGTCTACACCACATCTCCGGGTGAGCCAAACTGCTCACCCACTGGTGAGGGTGCTAGTGGCTCTCAGCACACCCCCTCTGGGGCAGGAGTAACCAGAGGACACAGACTTTTCTGTCTCAGCTTGGAGACTATGCTTCAAGAGGGCCAGGAACTCCCGGAAGTAAGTTAGAGAGACACATAGAGATGATCCAAGGGGTTAAAAAAAAAGTAGTTAGCTCATTTAACTTGGAGAAAGGAAGCCCGAGAATAGTTCTGATTGAGATGTTAAATATCAACTTTAATCAAGACATATTTATTGAGCCCACCGTGCACTGAGCCAGGACTACCCACGAGGAATACTTGCCTGGGGAACAATGCCTCGCTGTCTGTCTCTGCTGAGGATGGAACAAAGGAAATGGATCTGTGTGGCATAAGAAGAGCTTCAAAGTAGCTGTAGTGGAGAATTTTCGACATCACATAATGAGAGCCTTTTAAATACAGGGCTGGCTCGCCAGGCGGATGCCGGAGCCCAAAGCGTGCCTGGGGCAGGCTTGCACAAATCAGTTCTGGATGGTTTGAGATGTGTAGTTTACAGCAATCAATTGTCCACATAGGGCTGGGGTTGAGATAGGATGATGTCGTTTTTCTCTGTGTTATTTTGAACCTTCACTTTAATAAATACTATCGAGAAACTTCTCAGAAGTGTTAAAAACAGGTTACTTGGAGAAAAGAGAAGTGAGTATCTGAACTCTACATGAAGGACGTTACAATGGAAAACACCCAGAGGTTTAAATAAACATTTTCAAATGTTGTAAAGAAAAGCATGCCAACCTTAAAGGAAGATAGCAACCTGAGGACAATACTGAAACTATGATCATTGACAAAATATTTGCTATCTAATTGTTCATTGCAGTTGGTTAGGAAACATTAAAATCCCAATAGATAACTGGATAAAAAAAAAACTCATAAAAAATTTATATCTGGCCAACAAATGAATGAAATAAAATTTTGACCTGACTACTTATAAAGCAAAATTCAATTTAAACAATGTACTATAAATTCTTTTCTAAAAAAAATCACCTAATTTTTTTTTCAGTAATAATTTCCATTGCTGATGAAGACACTGAAAAAGGAGCCTATCTGGATATCAATGTGACTGTTTTATAGGTAAAACTCCTTTAAAAACATTTTTAGTAATTCCATTTTTGTTTTTGGAAATCTATCCCTAAAAATATTTAAATCCAAAAATAGCTTTGCTCAAAAATGTTCATTGCATCATCCATAGTCAAGAATAAAAATGTTTAACATCACCTATAACCACAAGAGACTGGATATAACCCAAATGTCCAATGGTAGGTGAATGTTTCCTAAATTACGATGTAACAACTCATAATACTGGACAGCAATTAAAACTTTTTAAAGTTGAGTTATAACATGGAAAAGCTCACAGTCAACGTTAAGTGAAAAAAGTAGGATATGCCTAGTTCTGCTAATTACTAACTCTGTGGCTAGTAAGAGACTCAGTTTCTCATCTGTAAAATGGGGAAGTAACAACAGTATCTTCTTTATCAGGTTGTTTTGACCATTAAGTGGAATTACATACATAAAGTGCTTAGCAGAGTGTCTAGCAAGTAGTAAATGCTCAATAAACGATAGTTTCTATTTTTTGAACATGAGATATAGCCTTGTATTTAAAGAGTCATCATCACGAGATTTTAAGCCAAAAGCTAAGCTTAGAGTGAACCTTGGAAAGAAATAAGTCAATGGCAGGGGTTGTCTCTATGAGTATTCAACTATGGGTCAAATATGGTTCAATTATTATTTTCTCTACATTTTCCTTTCTTTGTATATTCTGAGTTTTTCCCTTGGCTATTTCTACTACTTTTATAATGGATGAAAAGACCAAGTTTTAAAACAAAAATTTAGTTTAATGGAATGCTTATTACTCAACCATAAAAAAGAATGAAATATTGCCACTTGCAGCAACATGGATGGACCTAGAGAATATTACACTAAGTGAAGTAAGTCAGAGAAAGACAAATCCTATACAATGTCACTTATATGTGGAATCTAAAAAATAATACAAATGAATCTATATACAAAACAGAAACAGACTCACAGACATAGAAAACAAACTTCTGGTTACCAAAGGGGAAAGGGTCAGGGGCGGGGATAAATTGGGAGTATAGGATTAACAGATACAAACTACTATACAGAAAATAGATAAGCAACAAGGAACTTGTTGCACAGGGAACTATATTCAATATCTTGCCATGACATATAAAGAAAATAATCTAATATATATGTATATACATACATATATATACATTTATAACTGAATCACTTCGCTGTTCACCTAAAACTAACACAATATCGTAAATCAACTATACTTCGATTAAATAAACAGTTTAGTTTAGAATACTTTCCAAAGAGAAATAGAGTAAGTCACTAAAGTTCAGACAGAAGTTACAAACATTAAATTTGACAGCAAAGTCAGTGACTTTACTGGACCAAAAGCACGATGTCCTGGTCATCGAGGACAGAGGGGTTGCCGTCACCTTCCTCCCAGCGCCCATGCCTCACTCTCCCCACCTTGTTGTCTAGGCCATGCTAGGCCACAGCTGAGCCTAAATGGGGCTTTTCCGGTGTTTATAAAGCTGTCTGCACGGCCCCTCTTATGCTTCTTGCATTCTTTTCTCCAGCAAGCAGAGAACTGCAAAGGCAGATTTTCCGTAAGGAGTCAAGCTTTTATATAACCAAAAGCCTGATTCATCTTGCTTGACTTAATGAATGCCTGAATGGAGTTTAATTTTTGAATTCCCCAAAACCCTGGTCTCTCTCCTTGAGTCAGCAGTTAGTGGCTTTTAAAATAAAGTTTTTATACTTCTTATGCAAAAAAGTAATCAAATAAAGGAAAAAACCTACCAGCAATTTTTGTCCTAGGGCCATCAAGTTCTGCAAATTGGGTGGCTAAGGGTGCACGTTCATTCTTTTGCACATACACCAACACGTGTGACACACGGGTCTGCTGGGAGGGAAGGAAATGGGGGACGGATGTTGCAGAAAGGAGCGATGACCCCTGAATTCTAATGTTCTGGTATTCATTTCAGGGCCAACTGTGAATAAGGCTTGGGATAAATATCCTCAGATAACCTCCCTTGAATTTATACACATCTCGTGACCAGAAAACATTCAGAACCTTCCCTACCCCTGTGCTTCCTTACTCTCTTGTTCTTTTAAAAGTCGTTTGATTAACAGCTGTGTCACGCCATCCCCACCTTCTTGCTGCTGGCTCCCCTCCCACCCCAGGGCCCGCGAAGAAAGCGTCTCTTCATGAGAAGTGCAGCTGTGCAGCTCACAGGGCTCTCTTCCCAGGCAGGAAGGTGGAAGTCTCGCCTGAATGAGATGGGCCAGGCCCCCTCCATCCCCACCCCCAGCTCTTCAGGGCTGCTTTGCGACGCTGGCCCTCATGCCCCTGAACTTAACATAAATGCTGTCTTATCTTGGCCAGCTCTTCCTTGGTCTCCTTATTAGCTACAGAAGAAAAATAAGAGGAAAGAG
>NW_006770904.1:83361-115131 GCF_000442215.2 Lipotes vexillifer
AAGAGTGCTTGAGTTTTTGCTGTGAATGTGGGTAATAGGTCATGCCGAGATTTTAAAAATAAATGAATGTGCCCCACTCCGGGCACAAAATGTCAGGCAGGAGTCTGGAGCTTTATTCTCTGGAGAAGCTGAAAAGAAAAGGCTTCGCCTTAAAGCAGGATTTCTCAGCTTTGACACCACTGACATTTTGGACCAGATAATTTTTTGTGGTGGGAGACTTTCCTGGGCATTGCAAGACGTTTAGACAGCATCCCCGGCCTCTACCCACCCCTGGAATTGTAACAACCGAAAATGTCTCCAGACTTTGCCAACACTATCCCCTGGGTACCACCAGGTTACCAGATAAAATATAGGATGCCCAGTCAAATGTGAATTTCAGATAAATAATGCAGTATTTGGAACATACTTAAACGGACAAATTATTTGTTGTTTATTTGAAATTCACATTTAACTGGGCACCCTGTGTATTTATTTGCTAAATCTGGCAACCCTACCCAGGGAACAAAATCGCTCCCAGTTGAAACCCACTGCCTTGAAGATACCAGAAACTGGAGGTGTAGTCTTGAGGCTTGGGGTTGTCATCAGGAGATCAATTACCTAATCAATCTGAGAGCCTGGGAAGGGAAGAGAAATTAATTACCATGGCACTCTGTTTACTATGCCAGGAGATAGGGGAGAATTCCACTGTATGTCCAACTCTTTCTTTTCAAGGAGTAGCATTAAAGACATCACTACATTCTTGCAAAGTTAATTTCTCAGTAGAAAGAGTCTCTCAGAGAAACATAAGTGCACAACTCACAGATTCTAGATAATTGGGATTAACTGGTTTTTCCCTGGCAAGGTTGACATCTAGACTGTCTCTTTCCTCTCTCAACTCTCAGCTATCAACCCCTTTGGCAACATCGACGTACTGGTTTCTCAAACATAATTTTTGCCTGGATAGCTTCCCTAAGGACCACAGTTTGGCTTGTTTTTGTGTGTGCTTGTTTTTGTTTTGCCAACGAGTAGGTATGGGGCCAAGGTCACCCACAGCCTTGCCTCTTGTGGACACTCTGGACTTTCTGAAAAGTGCTGTGCTGGATGATGTATCAGACATCCTGAAGGAACAGGCTGGCGCTCCTAGATGCAGTCTCTCCATCTACCCAAGGCACCAAGATTCCCTTTGGTTGGAACTGAGTAGAAGAAATTTTTTTTTTTTTTTTTTTTCGGTATGCGGGCCTCTCACTGTTGTGGCCTCTCCCGTTGTGGAGCACAGGCTCCAGACGCGCAGGCTCAGCAGCCATGGCTCACGGGCCCAGCCGCTCCGCCGCATGTGGCATCTTCCGGGACCGGGGCACGAACCTGTGTCCCCCGCATCGGCAGGCGGACTCTCAACCGCTGCGCCACCAGGGAAGCCGGGAATCTTTATTCGCCTTCTCAAAAACCAACGAAGACCTGGGCCTCAAATTACTCAAGGAATCTTTTTGCTTGGGAGAAAGTAGAATCTGTTATAGAAGGAATAGAAAGAGGAAGGTGATACTCTGTTTCTGACATGCCGAATAGGATTATGCAGCAAGATTTCAGCTCTGGGAGGCAGGCTAGGGTCTTAAGGGGTAACTTTCTAAATTCCTTTATCCACCACCCTCTCCCCTCACCCTGTGTCTTTTTCCTGCTAAATTCCTAGTGCTTCCATGGCTCCTGAGGCACAGTCGGCACTCAGAGTCCAATTGTGCACCAAAAGGGTGTTAACAAGTAAAGGAAAAACAGCCCACAAAATGGGAGAAAATATTTGCAAATCATATATCTGATAAGGGGCTGGTATCAGAATAGTGTATATAAATAACTTTTGCAACACAAAAGCAAAAATAAAAACAAAACTTCTTTTTTAGATTCTTTTCCCTTATAGGTTATTACAAAATATTGAGTAGAGTTCCCTGTGCTCTACAGTAGGTCCTTGTTGGTTATCTATTTTATATATAATAGTGTGTATATGTTAATCCCAAACTCCTAATTTATCCCTCCCCCTTCCTCTTTGGTAACCATAAGTTTGTTTTCTACAATATGTCTGTGAGTCTATTTTAGACCATTTTCATAAGCTCTTTAGCTATCACCTCCTTATCTCCCCCTCTTGCCCTCTCACCCCCAGCCCTAAGCAACCACTAATCTACTTTCTGCCTCTATATGTTTCTCTGTTTGGGGTATTTCATGTGAATGGAATTACATAGTATGTGGTCTTTGTGATCTGCTTCTTTCTCTTAGCATAATATTCTCAAGATTCATCCTTGTAGCCCGTATCAGCACTTCATTCCCTTTTAGAGCTGAATAATATTCCATTGTATGTATGTACCGCATTTTATCAATTTGTCCATTGATGGGCATTTGAGTTGTTTCCACCTTTTGGCTATAACAAAAAATACTGCTCTAAATATTTGTGTAGGAGTTCCTGTGTGAACATATGTTTTTGTTTCTCCTGGATATATACCTTAAAGTGGAATTGCTGGGTTATATGGTAACTCCATGCTCAATCATTTGAAGAACTGCCAGACTGTTGTCCAAAGCAGCTGCACCATTTTACATTCCCTCCAGTAGTGCATGAAGGTTTCAATTTCCCTGCATCCTGGCTAACATTTGTTATTACCTGTCTCTTTTATTATGTGGGTGCAAAGTGGTATCTCATTGTGGGTTTGATGAGCATTTCCCTGGTGTCTAATGATGTTGAGCATCTTGTCATGAGCTTGTTGGCCATTTGTACATCTTCTTCAGATAAATATTTTTGCTCATTTTACATGGGGCTGTCTTTTTATTATTGAGTCGTAAGAGTTCTTTACATATTCTATTAGATTCAAGTCCCTTACCAGATACGTGATTTTCAAATATTTTCTCCCACTCTGTGGGTTATCTTTTCACTTCACTGATGATGTCCTTTAAAGCACAACAGTTTTTAATTCAGGTGAAATCTATTTTTTTCTTTTGTTGCTCACGCTTTTGGTATTATATCAATATAAGAATCCTTTGTCAAATCCAAGGTCATGAAGACTTACCCCTATATTTTCTTCTGAGAGTTTTATTGGTTTTGCTCTTACATTTAGATCTTTGATCGAGTTTGAGTTAATTTTTTATATATGGTATGAGACAGGGCATCCAACTTCATCTTTTCCATATTTTATCCCAGCACCGTTTGTTGAAAAGACTATTCTTTCTCCCACTGAATGGTTCTCATACTCTTGTCAAAAATCATTTGACCATAGATGTGTGGATTTATTTCTGAACTCTCAGTATCTATTCCATACGTAGATACATGTCTGTCCTTTGCCAGTACTACATTGTCTTTGTTACTGTTTCTGCTCAAGTGTTGTTACAGTATTTCATCAAATGCATTTTTATTTTGGAGTTACTAAAATGTAAAAAAGAATGGTCAGTGTTTATTGTAATCCAATTTCAGAGATACTAAAGTCTTAGAACTGATTAAATATGCTGCATCTGGGGAAACTATCATCGTAGAGATAGAAACTATCTCTATAGTATATGTGCTTATGCTAGCACTTATATTATTGTGGCTGTAATCATCTTAGAACAGTGGTTCTCAAAGTAGGGTCCCAGGCTAGTAGCATCACCATCACCTGAGAACTTGTTAGAAATGCAAATGATCAACCCCCCAACCCCGGACCTACTGAATCAAAATTCTGGGGGGTAGGGCCCAGCAACTTTTTTTAAACAAGTCCTCCGGGTGATTCGGATGCACAGCAAGTTGAGATTCTCTGTATTAATAAAGTCTGTGAAGGCAGGAACCATATTTGTCTCGCCACTGTTATGTCCCTAGCACCAAGACAGGTGGGGTAGTGGTGCCAAGCATGGATTAACGATCAGTGAATGTTTGTTGAATAAAGAAATGATGTGACTTGCCCAAGGTCACACAGCCAGGAGGTGAAAGTTTAGAAGTAAGTTACCTCTTTTTGCCCTGGTTGCCTGGTTTATGGTGTGAGGTTGGTAAGAATATCCTAGTCCATTCAACAGCACCTGTTGAGGAATTACTATCTACTCAACATTTTTCAAAATTTGTCCAGATATTCTAGCTTTGGTAATAATTTGTGAGGCATCAATGGATAGCTTTTTAAGATAATTAGAAGCAGAGTCCAAATAATTAGAAGTTAGAAGATAATTAGAATAATTAGAAGTTAGAGTCCAAAAAGAATTGGGGAAAAGTTGGACTTTATTAAACACCAGGGGGAGCTTTGTGAAGTAAGTAGCAGACCACATTGTAGGGCAAGCCATCTCAACATAAGGCACTTATTATTTTTAAGAATAAATGTGTTCAAAGATGCCCATAGACTGAATTTTTTATAGATAAACCCTTTTTCCTCACTAGACTTTATTAACTGGATATTTTCATTACTTAGGCATAATAAAATCACTTAAGATTGCTACAAGTCTTTAAAGAACACATTTACAGAAAAACAATTATATAATTTCCTGAAATAATAAAATTCAGTTAATCACAAAACAAATGCGCGGTAGCCAGGGATACTTATGTTTTACACAATAGTTTTAAATTCTACAGGGAAAAATGAAAGATTAACTAAACAAAGCACATTGTTCTTCCAGAATTTTGAATGGTTGTGTGGAGTTCAAGAATTTCTATTTCAAGAATTATTAGAACAGTGATGCTTTTCTGATAAATCCTTGAGAGTATTTAAAGTCTATTCGAAAAAATATTAGGCACAGTAGAAGGAAACCACTCCTGTGGGTTTGATTAGCTTACTTTAAAAGGCAAAGGTTATCATTCCAGAGGAAATTGAGTTATGTGGAAGGGAGAACACACAGTTTACGGCCAAGTTCAGCATCTACACGTGGAGTCTCATTACCAAGGAAAAGCCTTCCTCAGTCGTCCAAGTTTAATTTGACAATATACTGCTTTAGTAGAAGTTCACACTCCTGTGCTTTATCAGAAGTGGATCTAATTCTGGGAAAGTGCCAGTACTTTGTGGGTGTCCAACAGGCAGCAAGTGAATGAATTGAATCAACCACAGGTTTTCCCTTGAACTTCCCAGGACTTCTAGCTGTGCTCAAAGGGGAAGACCTACCGTTTTCTGTGGATTGGCTGCTGCTAAGGCAAGATGGATAATACAAAGTGGACGCAAATTTAAAGCTACAAACCATGGACTTTCAGATCAAAGCCCAGTGTCCAGCCAGTTATTCTGGAAATATTCCACCATTCAATAAGAAAAGGTTATTCTCTAAGAATTTAACTATAAGGTTTTAATTAAAACAGGGACTGAACGAATGAATGGACTTAGGTGATTTTAGGCAAGTTACTTAGCCCACCTATGCCTATTCTCTGATTTTGAGCATGAGAATAGTAATAATACTTACCTTGCAAGGTTATTGTGAGGGTTATGCATGCCCAGAGCTTTGCCGAATGTCTGGCAAATGCTCACTGTTCAGTAATTGTTCGTTATTATGTACATACATTTATTTCCTTTGACGTTCAGCTCCACAATCCCTTATCTGCAACTCTAAAATCCCCCAAAGCTCTGAAAACCCCAAATTTAGTGGTACAACCTTACCCGAATTGGTAAAAGGTTGACCCGTTTAGTGAAAATATTAATATGTTTTGCTACAGAAATATTAATGTCTATACCTTTCTAAAATCTGAAAATTTCTCAGTTCCAAGCCACTCAGGCCCCAGACGTTTCAAGTAACTAACTGATGATGGGCCTATTTCAACACGATGCCAATACAACTCAGAGAAAAACCAGCTAACTTCGGATTCACACACCTGGCTTTGAATCCAGGCCTGGTCATCACTCTGCATCCTCGGGAAAGCTACTTAACTTCTCTAAAGGCTCAAGTGGTTGTTTGATAGATAATTCCTTTTATCTTTTTATTTATATTTATATTTATTTATCTTTTATTGGATTATAGTTGCTTTACAATGTTGTGTTAGTTTCTGCTGTACAGCAAAGTGAATCAGTTATATTTACATATACATATATCCACTCTTTTTTAGATTTACTTCCCATTTAGGTCACCACAGAGCACTGAGTAGAGTTCCCTGTGCTATGTAGTGGGTTCTCATTAGTTATCTGTTTTATATATAACAATGTATATATGTCAATCCCAGTTTCCCAGTTCACCCCCCTTCCCCCTCTTCCCCCCTTGGTAACCATAAGTTTGTTTTCTACATCTGTGTCTCTGTTTCTGCTTTGCAAAAAAGTCCATCTGAACCATTTTTCTAGATTCCACATGTAAGTGATATTATATGATATTTGTCTTTTTCTTTCTGACTTACTTCACTCTGTATGACAATGTCTTGGTCTACCCATGTTGCTGCAAATGGCATTATTTCATTCCTTTTTATGGCTGAGTAATATTCCATTGTATATATGTACCACATCTTCTTTATCCATTCCTCTGTTGATGGACATTTAGGTTGCTTCCATGACCTGGTGCATGTGTCTTTTTGAGTTATGGTTTTCTCTGGGTATATGCACAGTAGTGGGATTGCTGGGTCATATGGTAGTTCTATTTTTAGTTTTTTAAGGAACCTCCATGCTGTTCTCCATAGTGGCTGTATCAATTTACATTCCCACCAACAGTGCAGGAAGAGGGCTCCCTTTTCTCCACACCCTCTCCAGCATTTATCATTTGTAGATTTTTTGATGATGGCCATTCTGACTGGTGTGAGGTGATACCTTATTGTAGTTTTGATGTGCATTTCTCTAATAATTAGTGATGTTGAGCATCTTTTCATGTGTTTTTTGGTCATCTGTATGTCTTCTTTGGAGAAATGTCTATTTAAGTCTTCTGCCCATTTTTGAATTGGGTTGTTTGTTTTTTTTGATATTGAGTTGCATGAGCTGTTTTTATATTTTGGAGATTTAATCCCTTGTCAGTTGCTTCATTTGCAGATATTGTCTCTCATTCTGAGGGTTGTCTTTTCATCTTGTTTACGGTTTCCTTTGCTGTGCAAAAGCTTTTAAGTTTCATTAGGTCCCGTTTGTTTATTTTTGTTTTTATTTTCTTTAGGCTGTGGGTCTGGATAATTCCTTTTAACACACAGGATGTGAGCCCCCTCGAATTCCTGCACTGCCCCATCCCCAAATGTATCTTTCTCTTCATTCATCCTCAGTGACAACCCATTTCTGGAGACTGCTGTATGCCTGGGTTGTTTAAGGCCACCCTCCCCCTGCACACTTCACCAACTGTATCACAGGTGGATGCATATGAGCCAAGTGAGAAAGATCTATGGACTTTCAAGAATTAAGAGAATGGTTCAGATGAAGGGATTGGTTTGATTTGTGGGTGTTTTCCTATTTGCCTTTCACTGACCTTCTGCCACTAGCAGTTGATGAGTTAACTTCCCAAAGGGCTGCTGACCTAAAGAAGTGTATAAATGCGTAAAGGTATAAATGGCTGACAGCTTAAGGTGCTGTTGGTTTTAATTCACATATAGACTAGAAGGGGGGGAAAGTGGAGTTTCATCTCCTCCTATCATTGTTGGCTGCAGAAAGCAGCAGTAGAGAATTGGAGGACGTGTGAGAGGCAAGATTCAAGGACGCTTCTGGACTGATTTAATTAAGGGAGCAGCTTTAGGCTAGAGATTCTCAATTCTGGCTGCACAATAGATTCATCTGGGCACCTTAAAAGAATGCCCAGGTCCTCTGCAGATCAGCTGGGGCAGCATCTGTGAGGAGGGGGGCCCAGCATCAATGTTTTAAAAAGTCTCTCCAAGTGATGCTATATTCAGGACTGCCTTAGGCTTGTGAAATTCGTTGGAAACACTTGAGAGCTTTAAAATATTGATACCCAGGTTCTACCCCCAGAGATTCTGATCCAATTGGCCTGGAATATAATTGCTCTGCCCCATCAGGGGAAGGCCAGCTGGGGCATCAGGATTCTTAAAAGCTGATTGTAGTAGTGAGAAGCATTGCCTTGGTAACCCAGGTGTTCTTCAGATGTGCAGTATTCCTCACTCCTTTCAAATAGGTTTCCTAGAATTTTTATTAAGAACTTCAGATATAGTAGCAATAATGTTCAGATAATACAACTTAAATGCTTATTTGGCTCTTTACTGAAAATTCACATTTTCAGGAGACGATTCCATTTTTGAAGAGCCTAAAATAAGTTGGGCACATTTTAGTGAGAATGGAAAGCATAACTCACAGCCATTGAACTGAATCAACTGAATTGACTACCTGGCTGGGTATTTTTCCTGTTGCTAAGAATCACTGTTATCAGATGAATTAATACCCTGACACTGAGAAGGAATGGAAAGAACTGGGGAATATAGAACATGCAGTGAGAATAACTTAAAATGTTTTATCTATGAAGTTGGTATATATCACAAGCACGAGATATTTCCACAATCTACTGTATGTTTGATAATTGAGAAATGTTTTGTTTTTCACCAGCAGCCATATAGTCTATCAATGTCACTGCCTTCATAGCACTTTACCCAGCACATGAGACCCCAGAATGAGCGTGACAAGCCTGGCTTCTCAGAGATGAGCAGTGGAGACTGAACTCACGGCTAATGATCCTGCTTCATCGCCCTTTGAATAATTCTTTGACTTAGTTTCACACCCACTGTCGGTAGCCAGAAGGGCCAAGGGTCCTTTCATTGCCCTGACCTTCAAGGGCTCCCCATTTCCTATGAGCTACTGTCCAAACTCTTTATATGGGCATCCAGGGCCTTTCCCCACCTGACCCTCACCCCCTTCCAGCCTCTTCTTCTGCCCAGCCCTTACCATGCAAGGAGGCTGCAGTGGGCGGCTCACTATTCCACCAGGTCACCTGACCCCTGACCTTTGCCATTCTCCACCTGGCACATTGAAGTACCTTTTACCATCAAATATCACCCCCTTTGTGAAGCTTTGGGGAGCAGAACCCCTCTCTCCTACCATGCTCCTTTTACTGAGTCAGGTGCATTTTGCCCGATGTCCAGCAAGCTGAGGTTGCAGCAAAGAGAGAGTTTATTCACAAGGCAGCCAGGTGAGGAGCTGGAAGAACAGGTCTCAGATCCACCTCCCTACAGGTGAGGGCCTGGCTTATTTGTGGGATAAAGAATAAAGAAGCAGCGTGGTCTGAGGCGTGGGGAGCATGGGGAAAGGTGACTGGAAAAAGTTTCGGTACTCGTCTTTCTGCGCAGGTATAACTAAGCTATGGCCTCTGCCCGTTCAAAAATGGAGGTGCTTAGCATGATCTGAGGGTGGAGTTTTCAGCCCTCCGATGTCAAAAGGTCACCAAGGGGACACTCGCCCATGCCCAGTTGGAGGGTTGTTGGCCCTACCCGTTCTTAACCAGTTCAGCTTGAACTAGACACAGCTGACTCCAAGTTCCTGGAGAATAACTCAGGCAAACATCTTATTGTTTACTGCTAAGTGCTGCCTGGGGAACATGCAAGTCTTTTGTAGCAAACAATGCAAACAATCTTGATTAGTGAAGACAGGTGAAATGGATTTGACTAATTATTACCCACAGTTTCACTCTCAGAATAGTTTAGCTTCTTAACTACTGGACCAGCCATATCATCAGTGAAAGAGAATGTTCCCTGGGTCTGCGGACGGAGGAGCTGCCCAAAGAGAGGGAGACCATTTTAAAATTTCATGCGTTCATTCATCCATCCATTTAGCAAATACATATTAAGTACCTGTGACCTATTCAATACAAGATAATATTGTAGGTATGGGAGATACAGCAGACCTCTATTTTCATTTGGGGGTTGAGAAGATTGAGTGTGGGAAATAGATAATGCACAAAACAAAATTTTAAAAGATAATTTCTAAGAATACAGATAAAGAAAACAAAACAGAGTAATGGCAGGGGCTGCTATGTGGAGACACATTTGAGCTGAGAGACCTGAGGAAGGAGTCCGCAAATGAAGATCTGGGCCGAGAAAGCTCTGGGATTGATTCTAGAACTTTTTTTTTTTTTTTTTTTTGGCGGTACGCGGGCCCCTCACTGCTGTGGCCTCCCCCGCTGCGGAGCACAGGCCGCGGATGCCCAGGCCCAGCGGCCATGGCTCACGGGCCCAGCCGCTCCACGGCATGTGGGACCGGGGCATGAACCCGTGTCCCCTGCATCGGCAGGCGGACTCTCAACCACTGCGCCACCAGGGAAGCCCGATTCTAGAACTTTTGAAGAGGGCTGGGTCAAAACATCTACACGTGCCTTCTCCCTCAGCTGAATTCCCAAGCACACAGCTGGGGGAGCCCTAGTCTACAGACGTCCCCATTGTCTAACTGTGGCTTCACCCTCACGATTATTCTTCCCCAGCTGGGGTGAGGAGATGAAGATGTGCTATAGCCCAGAGAGGCCACAGGATGTTTCCTCCACTCAACCTTCCCACACTTGGGTAATAGCCTGAAAACACCCGCCTCCCCAGGATCCCCTGACCGCATGGATGCCGCTCCCCAAGTTGTGGACTTATACTTGCTGTAAGTGTGCAAAGGAGACCAACAACAAGGCTTGTCTCTTCCTCTTCTGAGTTTTCACAGCAGTTTTGGTCATTATCTTGTTTCATCTTCAGATTGACCAGCTAGACCAGACTTGTTTAATCCCTATCTTGTTGAGGTCACGGAGTAGTTAAGTGTGGGAATTTCAAGTCAGGCAGGTCTGGTTGATAATCTTGGTTCTGGAACATTCTAGCGTGTGACCCTTGATAAGTTCCTTTATCTCTTTGAACCTTGGTTTCCTTGTCAGTTCCAGACATAATATCCAGCTCACAGGTTGTAGGAAAGAGGAAACGTATAAACTGTTTAGGAAAGCCCCTGGCATATAGTAAGCATCTGATGCATGTATTTATTATCACTGGTTGAGGGACTGAGACACAAAGTGCCCAATCACTGGTTATACAGCTGGCACACTCCAGTGTGGGCTGGGCTTCCTCCCAGACCCCTCTCTGTTACTCCTGAGAAGACAAACACTACCGCATTCATGTGGCATCCCCTGACCTCCCCCCAAAGGCACTGGATTTTATTCCCTTCTGGACCACTAAAGAACAGTCGCACATCGTGGGTTTTGGGTAACAGGCAGGGCCTGTTAACTATCTTCATCTAAAAGAACAATAACAATCATTGAAAACTGGTTGAGTCAATGTTTTCAGCCGGTTTCTAGAGAGAATAAATTAATCCCCCAAATAGATTAGTGGTTGGGTCAAAATGCCGAGTTAGGACCATCATGGACTCCTCTGAAGCCATTTGTTAGGTTCAGAAAGCACTCTTTGATAGACTTGGTTTAGAAAAAATTCCCTTCATACCTGTAGTGTTTTCCTGCCACAGAGAAACGAAAATTGCCAGCTCCGGGGCACCTCAGCCAGGAAAGTTGGTTTGGGGAGATCTCGGCCAGATCCCAAAGTCTTTCAAATCACAAGCTGGGGGCTCCCCATCTATGAGTCAGTCCTCTCTAAGCACTTCAGTTAATCCAGATTTTTGATTAACTGATTTTTCAGCTTCCTAACGTCATCAGAAGCTGAACATCTCACCAGGCTCCCCTGGCTGCCGAGCCCCAGCTGGGTTTCCAGTGAGGATGAGGCTCTGCCCGTCTCCTTCGTGGTGGCTCTGTAGTTGAGTCCCCCTCTCTCCCATACTTCCTAGTCTTCCTTCTTTAATGCCTTTCTCCATAGGTCAGGAGCATGACGATGTGTCTCTCTCCACCCTGAGACCCCTCCAGCCCAGGCACAACCTCTCGTCTTTTCTTACAGCCCAACTTCTGAAAGGAAGCCCCCACTAACTCACCTCCTACCCACTCATTGAGCCCTTAAGATCTGATTCTGTCCCCACAACTCAGTGGAAAGCTTTGCCCAAGGTCACCAATGTCTTATTCTTGCCGCATCCAGTGGGATTTTCTCAGCCCTTCTCTTGCTTGCCCTCTCTGCAGCACATGGCAGTACTGACTACTGTTGCTCTGAGTATCTTCTTCCCCTTGTTTCCAAGACCCTGGACCCTCTTGGTTTTCCTTCCACCTACAGGAGCCCTTCTCAGGCGGCTTTGCTGTTTTCTCCTCTGCTCACCCTTCAGTGATGCCATTTACGGTGACCTCCTCTCTTGGTTCTCTTGGAGCCCATCAAACCCATACCTCCAGCCTGGGTCTCTGCCCCTTTCTCCAGGACCTTGGGTAAGTCATACATCTCCCTTGCCCTAACTTCCTCATCTGCAAAATGGTGGGCTGGACGATGCCTAACATATGACCCTCAATGTTTTAAGGCGTTAACTGTTGTGTTTAGCCAACCATAGCATGATTTTTATGGATGCAGAGCTTCCTAAGGTAGAAAAAGTCTAACCTTGGAAAATTGCCAGAGCTCCGCCATGCTAAGCTTTTTGGCTTATATTAGAGACGTGCCTATGGCCGGGTAAGCAGGGTTGAAGTGCATGCACATGTGTGATGCATTCACACATGCCTGTTGGTACATATTGATACCTCTTTGGGGGAAATAAGAATTAAAGCCCTGGTCCCTCTATTATTCAACAGAAGTGTACACAGGATTGCTTAGGGGATGCCTGGTTTGTATCAACCTGTGTTGTCATTTTAGCTTTCCTAGCACAGGAGGGTTTTATATTGATTTTATTTGATAAAAACATAAATCAGAATAGTAGGCAGAGCCTTTTAGGAACCTCTGAGTGATCTAACTCATTGGTCAATTACATAGTTGAAATAAATATGTCCTTTTTGGGTGAGAAATCATTCTGCCTCTTGTTTACAGGACTGAATTAGCTAGAATTATATCATAAAACTCCTTTCACATCTAAGATTCCTTTCTATCTGGTAAAAATGCTAATATTCAAAGAATGACCATTGCAGATTCTGAGAAGGAAAGTCATTTAGGAAACAAAGGACTGGCCTGACACGGGGGTGTGTGCAGGTGCCGAGTTGCCTGTGGATCTGGTTTTGAGACTCGTCCTTTAAAATTAGCCCTCACCCCTTATTCCTCCCTCTCATCTCCTAGCCTTTATTTCTATCTGTGACCTCTCTGCTCACTAGGCCAGGCTCCAAAATCTCCAGATATCGCTTTTAAAAATAGAAGACAGTCGGTGTGTGAGAGGCAGCACGGTGCAGGGGTAAGCCCACAGAGCGGAGCCCAGATGATTTGGGTTCCAAGCCTTACTAGTTCTAGAACTTACTAGTTTTGTGACTATAGCTACACATTTCATTTCTTTTTGCCCGTGTGTGTGTGTGTGTGTGTGTGTGTGTGTGTGTGTGTGTAATGTAGGCTTCAGAGTCTAAGAGCTAATGAACTGCACATTTATAAGTCAGGGTGTGGTTAAAGGCTTGTCATTCTGGTTTCCAAAATCTTTCCTCCTGTGCCATCTATCACACCCCATCTGCAAAAGATGTGCTACAACCATATGCTCACCTTTTATTCCGGAACCCAGCTTCTGCCCTGAAACTCACTCGCTATCCCACCTGGTGATGGAGCTGGAAAACTAGAGCAGCCTGGGCTGGCCACTTACCTGCTTCTTTCTCTGAGCCCCACATGGACCCCTTTGGGTTCTTAAAAGTATAAGGCATTGCAAACCCACAAACGTACCCCAACCCCAAAACAGATTTCACAAGACCATTGCCCCAAAGCCCCCTTCCTAATATCTATTAACTCTTATGATTATTTCTCTCCTTTCAAATATCTTATCCTCAGCCAATTCATTTATTCAACCAACCTACCAACCAACCAACAAATAAACAAGTTTACCCGAGCTCCATGTGCTCTTTGGAAGCCAGTTCCCCTGGAGAATTATAAGTGATATCTTAGTAGTGAGCTCTGGCATGTGAGAGCACAGCAGAGGGACATCTAGCCCAGCTGAGGGGTCCAGGGGTAGAGTAGTAGGGAAGGAGTCTTTCTAAAAGCGGTCCCTGTGAGCTGGGTCCCAAGGTTAAGTGACAGTGAGCCACATGAGAGGCTGGGGTATGCAAGACATCTTTCAGGTTAGACACAAAACAACTAGATTGGGAGAGAGCCAAGGCTTCCTCCCGGGGCAGCGGAGCCTGAGTTCAAACATTGGTTCCACGACTTCCTTGCCATGGGACCTTGAGAGTGGTGGACAGAATAATGGCTCCCTAAAGGTACCCCTGGTATCAGTATCCTGTGACTATGTCATCTTAAACGGCAAAAGAGACTTTGCGGATGTATTAAGTTCAGGATCTTGTGATGGGAGAGTATCCTGCATTATCCGGGTGAACCCCATGTAATCACAAGGGTCCTTCTAAGGGGAGGCAGGAAATCAGAAAGGAGAGAAGGCAATGCGACGATGGAAGCTGGTCAAGTGACGTGGCCACGAGGCAAGGAATACAGGCAGTCTCTAAAAGGCGGAAGAGGCAAGAAAATACAGCTCCTTGGGAAGAAAATCAAGAAACGGCATCTTGATTTTGAAACTGATTCTGGACGTCTGTCCTCTAGAACTGAGGGTAGTGAATTTGTGTTGTTTTAAACCACCAGGTTTGTGGTGATGTTTTACGGCAGTACTAGGAAACGAACAGAGACTAGTCAGTTAACATGCCAGTGTCTGATGACCTCGCTTACATAATGGGGTTATGAAAGCACTTCCTGAGAGGTGAGTTAAATAACACAATAGAAAGTGCTTAGAACACTGCCTTGTATGTGGTAAGTATTCACTTATCTCGTCATGCTGAAAGTTTTTTTATTCCATGAAATAAGGAGCTACAGGAGCATTGTAACCAAGGAAATGACATAAGCAGATTTGCATTTTAGGCAGATCCAACGGGGCAACGTGAAGGACGGGTTCATGGAGTGAGGCTGGAGGTGAAGCAGGCCGGTGGCTGGAAGACCAGTTAGGAGGCTACGGCCATAACCCCAGCCAGTGGCTACGGGGTGAGATCTAAGCCCGCCTTTCCTACCCCTCTGTCGTTACCCCATTTAATTTTGAAATGCCCTTTTAATATTGTGTCAACACTGTTGGCTGCAGCCCAGAATGTGTCCCCCTCTTCTTCCTTCCTAAAAAGAGCCCTAACGTTGGTCCGTTAGTGCCCTCCCACACAGCCCCTTGGGGCAGAGACTCCGTCCTCTTTGATCTAAAGGGAATCCCATTCCCTCTGCCAGTCTTGGTTCTGGAATAGGCAGGTGACCCCATTATAACTAGTGAGACTTGAGGGGAAGTCTACGGGGGCTCTAGTGAAGGGTCCCTCTCTCCTTGGATTGCCACAGGAAGAGAAGACCTCTCTCCTTCTTCTGGCTTTGGTAATATCGGAATGGGATGCCCGTTGCTGCTGCAGCCCTCTTGCTTCTGGCTTCAGGCTAAAGCAAAACAAGATGGTGGAGCAGAAAGATAGAAAGAATCCTGGGTCCTTGATGACATTTTTTTTTTTTTTTTTTTTTTTTTTTTTTTTTGCGGTCCGCGGGCCTCTCACTGTTGTGGCCTCTCCCGTTGCGGGGCACAGGCTCCGGACGCGCAGGCCCAGCGGCCATGGCTCACGGGCCCAGCCGCTCCGCGGCACGTGGGATCTTCCCGGACCGGGGCACGAACCCGCGTCCCCTGCATCGGCAGGCGGACTCTCAACCACTGCGCCACCAGGGAAGCCCTTTGATGACATTTTTGAACCACTGATCATAAATCTCCGAAGCCTTTGCCAGAGTGGGAATTAAGCCAGTTTCTTATACCCAACAGACAAAAACAGTTTAGCACCCAATCTGAGATGACTGTGTTTATATGTTGATTCCTATCTCACCTGATAAGCTTGTAAGCTTCTTGATGCTGAGGTCTATATCTCTGTAGAACTGCCTTCCCCCAGCTACCTCGGTTGTGCTTGGTACGTCAGACGTGTGCGATAAACATGTTTTATTTGACTTTTCAATCGGGCCTGGTGACTGTTGGAATATGGGATGTTGGGGGAGAGGGAAGAGTCCAAGATGACTTCCTGGTTTGGGGCCCAAGTGACAGGTTAACAGGCCTGCCATTAATAGAGCAATACCGGAAGTGGAACAGCCCAGACTCATGACACCACTGGGCATTTTTTTTTTTTTTTTTTTTTTTTTTTTTTTTTGATGTGGACCAGTTCTAAAGTCTTTATTAACTTTGTTACAATATTGCTTCCGCTTTATGTTTCGGTTTTTTTGGCCACTAGGCGTGTGGGATCTTAGCTCCCTGACCAGGGATTGAACCCAAGCCCCCTGCATTGGAAGGCGAAGTCTTAACCGCTGGACCACCAGGGAAGTCCCGAAACCGTGCACCTCTAAGACCCAGGAGTGGGTCTGCTCCACGGTGGCCACACCGACATGAGGAGCACTCGGAGGGGTGGAGTAAAGAGCAGAAGGGTGTCCCTGTGCTTCTCGAAACATAAAAACAGCTTTCGGGACTTCCCTGGTGGCTCAGTGGTTAAGAATCCACCTGCCAACGCAGGGGACACAGGTTTGATCCCTGGTCTGGGAAGATCCCACATGCCGCAGAGCAACTAAGCCCACAAGCCACAAGTACTGAGCCCGCGAGCCATAAGTACTGAGCCCACGTGTCACAACTACTGAAGCCCACACGCCTAGAGCCTGTGCTCTGCAACAAGAGAAGCCACTGCAATGAGAAGCCGGCACACCGCAACAAAGAGTAGCGCCCGCTCGCTGCAACTAGAAAAAGCGACTCTCAAGTGCGCCACCAGGGAAGCACTGGGCATTTTTATAGTGATTTTCTTGGACCTCTGTCTCCACCACATCCCTGGTTGCTACCATGGACCCTTTGTGAAAACAGTGAGTAAGGGAAAACGGGTGGGACCCCCAAGACCAAGACTAAGAAACATGGGTTGGGCCACTTACTGTTCCTCGCCCCTTCATTTCCCCGCACCCCAGCGTATTTGGGACTCAGATATCTTTCATTGTGGGTCTCCTCCTAATGTGCCGTTTTGTATAATCATTCTCCACTTGAGAGAAGTTCTTGTCAAAACTCATCAGGATTCTGATCTTCCAGGTGCCGTGGGAGACGAAGCTGAGTGACAGGTCTAACAGGGGTAAGAAACCTCCCCCTTCCCACAATTTAAATAAAATCCATCTTCATGGCTAAAAAAAAAAAAGATACAATATAAAAACTCCCCTTCCAACCTGCCCACTCCCATCACTACACAAAGTTTTCAAAGCAGTTGTCACTCAAGCTTTGCGATTCTGGGTCTTCAACACAGCCGGCCGAGTGCTGGGAAGGCCTTATGATCTGGCCCCAAGAAGTCCCTCTAATGAAGGTGTTTTGTATTCAGGCCTCGGAAGTTGCTCTCTGCTTTGAAGCGCCCTCCTTCTCTCTGTGTTTTCCTGGTTATCAGGAGAAAGTTCTTCCTCCCCTCCTTCCTTGGTAACAGATTGAGCTCCCGGGCGCCCCCCACCTTCCCCCCTCCTTCCTCAGCAGAAATCCTTGGCCAACACGTGCACCACCCCCTGTCACCTCTGCCACAGAGACAACTACGGCGCTGTCTGCTCCAGGACGATGTCTGGCAATTGATCTGCTCTCTGTCGCTGCTTTCCTCCTGAATGAATTAAAAAGAAAAAAAAAAAGAGAGAGAGAGAGAGATGCCAAGGGTTAAAAGACTGGCTCAGAGAAGAAAAACAGCCCTTGGGTATTGATTCTGCTCGTTCTTGATAAAGGTTGGGGAGTCGGGAAAGAACTCTCCTTTGTTAGGGGCAGCTAGGCTGGAATGCTGATTGAACCCCAGGGGCCGTCCCTGGAAGAAGAAACACAGGAGCTGGTGATGGTCCCTTCAATATCTGGTCTGCTTAAAACAGTTGTGTTTTTGGAGGAAGCACGAGCCACTACCCATTAGCTGGGTTGGAGAGGCAAGAGGCATCCAACCGTCCGGGAGTGGGCGGAGTCAGGATGAGAAGGGTGGGTCACTGGCTGATGAGCCCCCCTTGTTTCCGCTGCCTCTTCATCCTCTGCCCTCCTCCGCCCTGACTGTGGTCCGTAGCATCTATAGGCAGCTTCACCAAGGTCCCTCGGTCCCGGGGCTTCCTGGGTTTTCTGCTAATGGTGGGCACCTGCAGGAGATGGAAGTGGCGGGGCCGTCCCATGGGTGGCTCCAGCGCTCCCTGAGTTCTGGCGACCCGGTCCCTCCATCAACCCCACAGTCCGAGAGGTGGTGACAACTTCTGGCATTTGTTGTTTCCAGGGCCTCACCACCCCCTTGCTGCTTCCTTTAATCCTGCCTACCCTCTGTAAATAGTCCTTTCATTAAATTCTTTTCAGTTAAACACTTTGGATTGTGCCATCTGTTTCCTGCCAGGCCCTGGCTGATACTGTCAGTAAACCTTCTTTTCCTTCAGGCTTAAAATAAGTTGGTGCTGCCTGTCTATCCAGAGTTAGTAGCAAACACCTGTAGCAGCTGTGACTGCTTGTGGGCTGAGCTTTTGGTTGTGCACCCCCATCAGTGTCCTAAGTGTTGTCTCTGCCTTTCCCAAGCTTTCTATTTGGGTCATTATCCGTTTATTACTTTGCTTCCCAGCCTGAGTTCATGATCTGTAGGGAAGTAGGAATAGGAAAATTGTAGGCAACCATAGGATAGTGTGGTATAGTGTGTGACCTTGGGCAATGACACAACCTCCTTGTGCCTCAGTTTTCCTCATTACTAAAATGGGTAATAATATTAGCATCACCTTATCTTAGAGGGTTTTCATGAGAGTTAACTAAATTTAAGTGTGTAAGGTACATAGGATAGGGCATGGCACAGAGTAAGTGCTCGGTAAATGGGAGCTATTTTTATTACCTTATTAGAGAAAGGATCTTACTTGGAATTAAGTGACAAGGTTTGGATTCCAGTTCTGTCACTGAGTAAGTGGGTGACTTTGGAATGATCCCTTAAGCTCTTCAAGTCAAAGTTTCGACGTTCCTAGCATGGGATTCATAATTGCCTCACTCAGTGGGAAAGGTTTTTGTAAACTTGCAAGCACTATATAAATACGAGGTAGTCTAACCACATGGTGGCAGAAGATTCCCTCATGTCACATGTGGGTCTTTGCTCTGGTTCATGAGTTACCATCTTGCTAGGAGGGATTCCCAAGAGAGAAATGGCATTGTTCCCCATCTGATATCTGTGGGGAATGAATTTTTATCCAGGGAAGAGAAGAGAAAGGCAGGGTGATGGTTACGGAGGGAATCTGTGAGGGGTATGGTGGGGTGTGCGTGTGTGTGCGTGTGTGTGTGCGTGTGTGCGCGTGCGTGTGTGTGTGTGTGGTACTTGTTCAGCTTTCAGAGGAGCCATGTTCTGCAGGAGCCCAAGGCCAGCTCTCCTTGGCTAAGGGTGAGGGTGTGCCTGGAAATCTGGGTGAGTAGGAAGGACAAGGCCCAGAAAAGACCTGGAATATTTGGCCATCAGGATAGAGAGGGCACAGCCTGGCTGGGATGGAGGGGGCTGCAGAGATCACTGCTGGTTACCAAAGGGCCCAGCCCAGTGGACCCTGAAAGCCTATGGGAGCCTAAGCCTGTCACATGACACTTGTGTTTGCGTTTCCGCTTACCTGGGCCCATCTATACCAGCCAGTATTTTGGATGCTGCCCGTCTGGTAGATGCTCCCTCCTCTCCAGGGTGGTCCTTTCTTTGTCCCTAGGCATTTCTGGTTAAAAAGTGCAGAATGATGACTGCTGTTACTTTGTTTCAGATTACCTGCCCCACTGTGGACCCCGACCATCCCCATGTAATATGCCCAGCGCTCCTTGCTCTAGACGGTTTCTGGAAAATCCTGTTGGCTCAGCGTCGGCAGAGCCTGCGTGTCTCCCCTCTGACCTCGCTGCTCCTTGTGGCCCGGCCTGAGGCCCAGCAGACTCCTGTGTTCCCAGCCAGACTCTTCGGCCTGATGCAAACGCTCCCCTGGCAGTGACCCAAAGGCTCTTTCTGAGGCCCTCCCAGCATCTGTGTCCAAGGGCAACTGTGCCAGCCTTTGAGGGACCCACGTTTCTCGGTCTCCAGAGTCTCCTTCCCTCTCCCGTTGTCCTCTTTTCCCAGCAAATTACTCCTCCGTGACTTTGACTTGGTCGCCCTGCGGTGATGGGGTGTTTCTCTGCCCCAGCTTGGGTATTTGTAGATGCTGACAGACTGACCCACTCCCCCTTTGCTGAAGGTTTTGTTTTGTTTTCTTCAGTTTGCAGAGACACTTGTAGGCACTGGTGTCCTGTCTGCCTCGCCTATCACTCAGCCCCAGTGAGTCCACAGTTTGGGATTCACTGCCGTCAGGCCCAGGAGACCCAGAGCACCGGGGCCCCTCCCAGCAGCCTGGACAGACTGACGAGGGACCTGGCATCTCAGGGGAAGCTTGGCTCTCTCCTTGTCCAGCTCACTCCTCTCAGAACAGAAAAGGACAGTCAGAGGTCTGGAATCCTGGACTGAAACGTCAAATCAGGGCACCCAGTTGACAAGGCTCTCATTATACTGGTCAAGATTTCGCACCAAACGACTTCCCTAAAAACCTGATTTCTACTTTCACTTAGAAACCATTATGCTGAGTCCCGTCCTTCACGCCTGCTTGGGCCCCACTGATGAATTATTTGGGGAACAGAGCAGATGGGAATTTCTTCCTTTCTGTCCATTTCAACAAGTTCTCTGACCCAGTTCTGCCGGTGCTGAAAAAATGTAAGGATTTTTTTGTTTGCAGATTCCAATACAGAGTATGAGTTTTCTGAAAACGCCTATTCTTAAAATAATCAAAAGGCTTCAGCCTTCAAAAGTGCATTTATTATTAGGTGAAAAGTCTCCTGTTATTCTTCAGAAAAAAAAAATCAAATATCCTAAATAACAACCTTGGTTCTGGCTCTTTTTTTTTCTTTTTTACAGATGAAACCACTTAGCATTCCTTAGCTAAAAAGAAATGTAGTCAGAGGAAGCTGGATGCAAATATTTGCATTTATATATGATTTTAGTAGAAAATATTCTAAGCTTTTCCCGGGCAAAGTGGGAGAACTACAGAAGCATAACAATGGTAATTAATGCATTTTGAATCTAGTAACAGGGATTTATATGATAATGTGGTATATCATCTAGATCTTTGGAAGGCAAATCTCAAAAATCCTCATCAGGGGACTTCTCCGGTGGTCCAGTGGTTAAGACTCTGCCTTCCAATGCAGGAGGCGTGGGTTTGATCCCTGGTCGGAGAACTAAGATCCCACATGCCGTGGGGTGTGGCCAAAAACTTAAAAACAAAAACAAACAAAAACAACCCTCATCAGCTACTGTGGTTTCAGTTTCAGGAAACCCTGAATGACATGCTCTGGTGGAGACAGGGAATTTTTTTTGACAGTGTTCTTCCCACCATGTGATATGACGATCATTTTAATGAACTCCATGTCCTTGAGTCATATCTTAATAAGAACTTGCTGGCTGAATAGAAAAGGAAACTACAGATTAGAGCAGGACAAAAGTACTTAAAAGAATTTCATTATTAAAACCTTCATCTTCCAAAGTATAAAGAAGGTGTGTGAATTCTTCCTGTCATTATTGGGTTGGGACATGGTAGTCTCATGAATATTTCTTTTAAATGGCTCATGATAGAAAATTTCAGACAATAATATAATGAAATTCCACTTCTGCAGCACCCAGTTTTAACAATTATCAACATTTTGCCAACCACGTTTCATCTACCCTCCCCGGATTAGTTTTTTTTTTCTTTTTTTTTTTGTTGTTGTTTTTTTGTGGTACGCGGGCCTCTCACTGTTGTGGCCTCTCCCGTCGTGGAGCACGGGTTCCAGACGCTCAGGCTCAGCGGCCATGGCTCACGGGCCCAGCCGCTCTGCGGCATGTGGGATCTTCCCGGACCGGGGCATGAACCTGTGTCCCCTGCATCGGCAGGCGGACTCTGAACCACTGTGCCACCAGGGAAGCCCTGGATTAGTTTTTAAATTAAAAAAAAATTGTTTTTGAGTATTTTAAAGCAAACCCCAGGTAATACAAGTGCTTGTGTGATGATTAATTTTATGTGTCCATTTGGCTGGGTCACTGTATTAGTCTGCTAGCACTGCCATAAGAAAATATCAGAGTGGCTTAAACAACAAAAGTTTATTTCTCACAGTTGTGGGGGCCAAGTCCAAGATCAAGGTGCCAGCAACATGGGTTTGATTCTGAGGGCTCTTCTCTTGGCTTGTAGGCAGCAGCCCTCTTGTGTGTGCTCATGTGGGTGTGCACTTACTAAGGTCAATTATCCTACTGATCTGGGCCCCACCCTTATGACCTCATTTAACCTTAATTACCTCCTATAGGCACTATCTCCAAATACAGTTGCAGTGGGGATTAAAGAGTTTCAACATATAAATTTGGGGGTGGAGAGGGGGGACACAATTCAGTCCATAGCAGCCACTGTGCCCAGCAATTTGGTCAAATATTCTGGATGTTTCTGTGAAGGTGTTTTACTAGATGAGAATAACATTTAAATCTGCAGGCTCAGAGTGAAGGAGATTGCCCTTCATAATGTGGATGGGCCTCATCCTATTAGGTGAAGGCTTCAACAGAACAAAGACCAAGCAAGAGGGAATTCTGCTAGCAGGCCGCCTTTGGACTCCAACTGCAGCTCTTCTCCGGATTTCCAGCCTACCATCCAACTCTGCAGATTTTGGACTTAACATCCTCCAAGATCATGTGAGTCAGTATCTTAAAATAAATCTCTCTCTTTCATATCTATATCTATCTCTATACATCTCCTGTATCTATAACTATATCTAATCTCCTATTGGCTCTGTTTCTCAGGAGAACCCTGGCTAAAGATCTTGTAAAGACTTCAATATGTACCTATGTATCTCTAACAAGGAGGACCTCAAAAAATTTAAAAAACTCTCAATCACATCGAACAAAATTAACAATTTGTAATATCATTCATCACACATTTCATGGTCCATTTGCTTCAGCTGTCTCAAGAATGGCTTCTTATCATTTGGTGCATTTGAATCAGGATTTAACAAGAGCTACACATTGTATGTGGTGGATATATTTCTTGAGTCTCTCTCCCTCTCTCTTTTGCATTAAAAATATTTTTATTATTATGAAAAATTTCAAACATACACAAATGTAGAAAGAATAGAGTAGTAAAGCCCCAAGTGCACATGCCCCAGTCTCAATAGTTATTGATATATGGGTGATCTTATTTCATCTATACCCGCTTCCCACCTCCATCCCACCCCTATATATTATTTTAAAACAAGTCTCAGACTTTACATAATTTTAAAGGTAAATACCTCTGTATATATATCCAAGAAATAAGGAATATTTTTAAAAAGTATGACATCTACAAAAGTTAAAAATGATTTCTTAACATCATCTTGTAACTAATAGGTAATGTTAAAATTTCCCTGATTGTCCCATAAATGTCTTTTTATAGTTGGTTTGTTGCAATCAGGATTCAAACAAAGTCCACACATGGTGTAGGGTTGTTGCAATCAGGATTCAGACCAGAACCACCTCTATTGTGCTTACCTTATGTGCTATTGGCTGAATGTGTCTCCCCTCCAAATTCATATGGTGAAGCCCTAACCCTGTGTGGCTGTATTTGGAAATAAGACTTCTCGGAGTAATTAAGGTTAAGTGAGGTCATAAGCGTGGGGATCCTAATCCAATAGGATTGGTGGCCTTATAAGAACAGGAAAAGAGATTTCTCTTTCTTTCCATGTGCACACAGTGAGGAAAGGCCATATGAATACATGGCAAAAGGGCAGCCATCTGCAAACCAGGAAGAGTGTTCTCATGAGAGCCCTGATCTCAGACTTCTAGCCTCCAGAACTATGAGAAAATAAATTTCTGTTATTTAAGCTACCCAATCTATGGTATTTTGTTATGGCAGCCTGAGATGACTCATATAATATACTTCTAACGTTTCTTATACTCCCCCGCTATCAGCCTTTTTTTATGCAATTCACTTGTCAAAGAAACTAAGTCATTTGTCCCATAGTAATTCTCACATTCCAGATTTCACTGATTGTCTTCTCTTGATGTCATTTAACGTGTTCCTCTATCCCTGTGTTTCTTGTAAACAGGTAGTGAAACCTAGAGTCTTAGATTCAACTTCATTTGGCTAGAATCCTTTAAAGGAAAGGTAGTTCAGTGTGTATTCCTATTACGTCATATCACGAAAAATATGATGTCCTGCATTTCCATTTTTCATGATTTTAAGTTGACTGGTGGTTCTAGAAATTGTCAGCCTGACCTATTCATAATACAGATCCCTATGGACCTTTCACCTAATGGTTTTAGCAACCATTGATGTCTATGGCCTAGATCCATTAATTCAATAGGTGTTTGAAAGTGATAATTTTCTAAATCTGTCATTTGTTTTGCTTTTATTAGCTGGGATCTTGCTATAAAGAAAGAATCTCCCATATCAACAACTAGGTTACCCTGAAATACAATTTATACAGAAAAGGCAAAATAAGATCCTTTTATTTAACATCATGTCAGGGAGTTGGTGCCTTAACAACCTTCAAAGGAGATAACTAATTTGTTTTTAAATTATCATTGTATAAGCTATTAGATTTTTTTATATTTGATGTATTTCAACCTTTTATGATTATTACCTTCTTTGGTGTTCAAATTGACCCAACTATGGATGGGAAGAGCCCCTTCAAGTTAGTTTCAATATCCTTTTGCCAGGAGTCTTTGATAGTGGCTTCGCTCTCTGGTATAACAACATGTTCCAGCCTTATCTTGAACAATTCCTGCCCCACATCTTGAATCAGTTGTTTCTCCAAGGAGCCCTGGTTTCTTTTAGTGAGAAATGGTTTTCAGAAACCATATCTGGTGCTAGAATTGCTCATTGCCACTGAATTGTCATTGCTTCCATCTCTGATGAATAATATTATATTGGAAATATCTTCAATAATGAATGAAACTGTAAACATTTCTTAAATTAAGTTACTCAAAGGCTTTTTCAGAGATTTTTTTTAATTAACAGAAAAAATAATAATTGAGAAAACTGAATATTAGTGGAAAATAAGTGTTAGTGGAAAATCAAACTATCAACTTGGTTAGATAAATGTTTTATAAAAATGATGACAAATATTGAATTTATATTTGTTGTATTTCTTTTCATGTTATTTAATTCTTTCTAATAATGGTGGCTTATTCAATATAAAAATATTATTTAATTATCATTTAATATCATTAATATAATATATATTATTAATTATTATTATAATTAATAATTATATATTGCTATTATTAATTATTATATATATTAATATAATATATATAATTTTTTTTTAGAACTCTATTATATTTTACCTTCTTTCTTTCTTTCTTTCTTTTTTTAATACACAATGTATTTATTTATTTATTTATTTATTTATGGCTGTGTTGGGTCTTCGTTTCTGTGCGAGGGCTTTCTCTAGTCGTGGCAAGTGGGGGTCACTCTTCATCGCGGTGCGCAGGCCTCTCACTATTGCGGCCTCTGTTGTTGCGGAGCACAGGCTCCAGACGCGCAGGCTCAGTAATTGTGGCTCACGGGCCCAGTTGCTCCATGGCATGTGGGATCTTCCCAGACCAGGGCTCGAACCTGTGTCCCCTGCATTGGCAGGCAGATTCTCAACCACTGCGCCACCAGGGAAGCCCAATATATATAATTTAATATCATTACATAATAACATAACATTAATTATATAATTTTATATATAATTTTTAATTTTAATATAATTTTTTATATAATTTTAAAATTATATTACTATACAATAATATAACATTATACAATTATTTAATCATATCATTATATCATTATTTAATAATATCATTACTTAATTAGTAAAGTCCAGTAGAGACAGCTAAATAGATGAATGACACTCATAAATCAGGTTAGAGTTCTTTGTTAAGGCCTGCATCCTGAATTTGGGCTCAGAATATATGCTTATCTCTAGTGGAGAATGATGCGTCCAATGGTCAGCTGCATTATTTGACCAGGAGGCTTTGTTCCAATCCCTTCTCCCCCGTTAACCTGATGGGTATCTGCCCTCTTCCGTGGACCACTTTATAGGGAAGGGAGCGTTCACTGACCAATAGACATATTTCAATTAGCTAGGCAGTTGCATTTCTTATGACAAAATTATGTACAGGCATTTTGATTTACACATCTGTTTTCCATGACTTTGGTCAATGTGAGTCAGTCCCCAGAATCTGATTGACTGGATAAACTGAAAAAATGGAATTGCTGGACATTCTCAGATCAAACTCTGGACTAACAACCCCACCAAAATCCCATCACTGAGGGAAGCCCTGCCTGCAAAGCCAGGGTACCTCTCCTTTTGAAGTAGAATTTTATTTTATTTTATTTTATTTTATTTTTTATCCTCTTGGGAAGGGAACCTTTCACCATCAAGAAGATTGAATGGGGCATTAGCCTTATTTTCTTTGATTCTAATCACTTTAACTTTTTTTATTCCCCCATTGGCTCAACTGTATGTTCTGTACCTTGCATTCTTCAACCTCATCCCTCCATGGTTCTGCCTCAGAGATACTGCCCTGCTGTTTCTTCAGCCATCTCCCCCCTCAACATACACAAACATAATTACCTTCTATTCATTTTTTAGATCTCAGCTCAATTATCACCTTCTCAGGGAACACTTCCCCAGCCCTCAGACTGGGTGAGATGTCCTTCTGTTATATGTTGTCATGGCATGCAGTGCCTTTCTTTCCTAAGACCTGTCACAGTTTGTAATTAAACATTTATTTGTGTAATAATTAGATTAAGGTTGAGAGATAGGGACCACCTGTATTGTGCTTACCTTCATATCTTCTGTGCCCATCACAGGCCCAGCACAACAGTAGGTGCCAATTACTGACATCAGTGACTAAATGAATGACTGGCATCTCCCCAGGAGAGAACAGTGAATTCAGCACACTAGGAATCCAACACATTTGGGCACACGCGATGGATCAACTGCCTCATCCAGACTCCTCCTTTCTCCACCTGCAGCTCAACATCCCTCAAACCTGAACCAAGGCCAGACATTTATTCTAAGATTCACCAGTTGGCTTAACCACGGAGTGTAACCCTTCATCCTGGGTTAGTCAGGTGCTGTAGGCTGGTGTCAAGTGTGTTTTGGAGGTACCCATCCCCACGCAGTCTTGTACTCACACAGTATTGGTCCTTGGTTTCTGACCAACTTCCCTCCTTAAAATCCAGTTTTCTTCTGTGATGGGTGCTCTGCCTCAAACGCCAGCCCCCTTGATGCTCTGCTCAGCATCTACTGTTCTGTCCCTCTAGGGGACCAGCCCACTGTCACGTGACTGAGGTATTAGTCTATCATTTACTGGCTGTGTGATCTTGAACATGCCTCATTAGCTTTCTGAGCCTTAGTTTCCTTAATGAAAATATTGGGTCTATAGCCCTGGCTGCTACTCCCACGCCAGGGTGCTGGAGGAACGAATTAGAGAATACAGATAACAATACCTCCTCACCGAGAGTAAAACAAAAACGAGAACCTGACAACAAGTCTAGATGTGGGGAAAGCATCCCTGAAGAGGAGACATTTGAGGTGAGATCTGAAGGACAGATGGGAGTTACTCTGAAAGATGTAAGGTGGCTGTAATGACAACTGAATTCATTTCAGTGAGTATTTTGGGGAACAATTGCTCTGTTTCCAGAAGTGGGTTATTAGTTTGGAGAATGCAGAAAGGGACGGTATGTTCCTGGCTTCATGCTGCTTACAGCTGTGTTATCGACACCACATATACACACAGACCAGTGGTTCTCAACTACAGAAGATTTTGTCACCGTAGGGGGAACAATCTGGAGACATTTTTGCTTGTCATAACTGGGAGAGAGGGGTGTGCTACTGGATCTAGTAGGTAGAGGTCAAGGGTGCTGCTAAATAGCCTACACTGCACGGGACCGCCACTGCAGCAAACGTTCATAGTGCTGAGTTTCTGGTTTGACCCCACCAAAGCCATTATCCAGAACACCGTGCTGAACATCAAGTGCCAAAATGAGGGCTACAGACATTTCCACTTCTTAAAATCCAACTTATTTTTCAAGATTCATCTCACATCTTATCTCACCCTTAAAGCCATCCCCAGGTGCCCCGAGCCAGCCTTACTATAGCCCATCGTTTAAGAGCACGGACTGCAAAGGCAGGTACACCTGAGTTCACAGCCCGCTGCACACTGATTGGCTGGGTGTCTTGGAGTAAGTGTTCTCACCTCACTAAGCTTTTGCTTTCTCATCTGTAAAACAGAGATAATATCCCTGCCACACAGTATCGAGGTGGTGAACAGACATGTAGAACACAGTACCTGGCATCTAGTGCACATCCAAGAATAGGTGACAATTCTGCCTTGTATTCCCACAGTGGTTTTCCTTGTAAGCTGCCCAGGTAACCTGGCTAATTTCACCTTGTACTAGGTATGTCTGCTTTTACTCTGTACCAGGTATTGCTCTAAGCACTTAATATATTTCAATTCATTTAATTCTCATAACAACCATTACAGGCTGAATATTAGTGCCCACCCAAATCATATGTTGAAGCCCTAATGCTCAATGTGATGTTATTAGGAGATGTGACCACCGGAAGGTAATTAGGTTCAGAAGAGGTCATGAGGCTAGAGCCACCATGATGGGATTAGTGTCCTTATAAGAAGAGACGCCAGAGCTCCCTCTCTCTTCACCAAGTTAGGATGCAGTGAGAAGGTGGCTGGTCATTTGCAAGCCTCACCAGGTTCTGAATCTGCTGGCACCTTGATCTGGGACTTCCAGCCTGCAGAACAGTGAGAAATTAATGTTTCTTGTTTAAGCCACTCTGTCCATACTACAGTAGCCTGAACTAACAGAACAACCTTATGAAACAGGGATGGTTTTTACATTCTTTTAACAAATACAGAAACTGAGAGAAATTGCATGTTCTACCCACGGGCACGCAACTAGTAAGAAGATGAGTTAGGATTTGAACCTGGCTTCTTTGCTTTGACCCCACTTAACTTCCCTGCCTCTCAATCACAGTTGGTTATTTAACATCTAGCTAAGAGGGAGGCAGGATTAGTATGCATTGATTCATCTCTATCAGGCACTTTGCTAAGGAATGGGGATATACAATCAAAAAGCCTCTGCAAATTCTCTTCACCACCTAGTCAGGGAGACATGCAAAGAAGCCATTGATTACAGGAAAGTGTGATAAAGCAAAAGGTGCCATCCCACAGGGAGCAATGGGGTAGCAGAGGAGGGCTGTGGGTCAGAGCGGGAAGGGAGGGGTTAGGAGAATTTGAACCCAACTCTGAAGTCCAGCTTGACCTCTTACTACTGTTTTAAATTGCATGCTTTGTTTTATCTTTTTCTTTTTTTTTTTTGCGGTACGTGGGCCTCTCACTGTTATGGCCTCTCCCGTTGCGGAGCACAGGCTCCGGACGCGCAGGCTCAGCGGTCATGGCTCACGGGCCCAGCCGCTCCGCGGCACGTGGGATCTTCCCGGACCGGGGCACGAACCCGCGTCCCCTGCATCAGCAGGCGGACTCTCAACCACTGCGCCACCAGGGAAGCCCCCTTACTACTGTTTTGACCTTGAGAAAATCACTTAGCTTCTCTAAGCCTCGGTTTCCTCGTTTGAGGAAAGGGGAGAGCACTTACTGGCAACTTATTGTGATGATGAAATTGAACGGTGTGTGTGGAAGGGATTCCCTAAGATGAAAGAGTGAGAGCCTGTGGCCTCGTGTATCTGGGAAGGCTTCAGGGAGGAGGAGATGCGTGTGCTTGGTTTGAAGAGGAGTGGATGCTCCAAGCTGTGATCATAGCAGCTGGGTAGAAGGTTGCGGTTCATCAGGGTTTAATCACTAAAGTGACCCCAAGTTGAATTTACCTCTTGTCTTGGACACTGTCTGATGTGGCCTCTCGTGAGCTCACAGGTGGGCAAGCCTCTACTGCATGGTGCACCCTAATTTTGTCCTAGGCCCTACTTCCTCTGCCCTGCAGCAATGGTGAGTCAGGGGGCCTTCCTAAATGGCTGGATGATGAGGAAAAAGGTAGCATTCAGATGTGGCCCTGGCACCGACTAGCTGCGTGACCTAGGGAAATGATTAAACATCTCTGGACTTCGTTTTCTTATCTGTGCTCTGGGGACAACGTTACCTATTTTGAATGTTTGTTTGAAGGCCTGGAAATAACGTATGTACAAGACCTTACACAAAGCTTCATACATAGCTGTTATTCCATAAATTGGTAATTATTTCTACTAAAGAATAAAAAATAAAAATTTAAAAATTTTAAAAATTACTACTTAAAGATTTAGGAAGGCTTTGTGCTCCTGAGCAGGGAGTGGGCTACTTAACATTACCATAAACTGCTGGACTGCTTTAAAAAAAAAAATCACAATTAAGGTCAGCCTACCTTTTCTCTCAACTTTATTTTTTAAAAATTCTGAAATACACAAACATAACGAAAAAGTGCGCACATCATAAGTACACACCTTGTTAACCTTTTATGAAATGAACACATCCACGTAAACAATAGTCCGATCAAGAGATAGAACGCGACCAGCCCACCAGCATCCCGCCTCGGTCCTCCTCCCAGCCAGCGGCTACCACCATCACCTTATTCTCCCTTCTGTCGCCATAAATTAGTTTTGCCCGTTTTTGAACTTTTGTGTCTGACTTCTTCCACTCCACATGAAGTCCGTGAGACTTTACGGTATTGTTCCCTGTAACTGTAGTCCTTTCATTCTCATCGCTACATAGTATTCCATTGTGTGAATATTCACAACTTACCTGTTTTAATCGCAGATTCTTGAACAATTTGTAGTGCAGGATCTCCGGACAATTTTCTTAACTGGCTATTTAGCCTTTATGAACTTATACACCCCAAAATGT
Source organism: Lipotes vexillifer (assembly GCF_000442215.2). Taxonomy (NCBI): domain Eukaryota; kingdom Metazoa; phylum Chordata; class Mammalia; order Artiodactyla; family Lipotidae; genus Lipotes; species Lipotes vexillifer. Next base: position 114,064 of record NW_006770904.1, read on the forward strand.
TAATTTGTTACACTGGGACCTTGCTGATCTTGGCAAGAAATTGATTAAGGAACCCAGCTGGGGCTCTGGCGAATCCGTTCTCTCACAGTCCTGCCAGAGAGAATACAAACTTCTTACCCGGAAGAAAGACAGCTCTACACTGAATGATCAAGTTGGTAGAGGACAGCCCCAATGGGCGTTGCAGTGTCCTTTGAAAAACAACTTCTGTTTCCAACTACAATTGTTTGTTTCTGCCTGTCTTCCACATCAGGGAGAAGGAAATTTCCAACCTCAGAAACTTGAAAAAAAAAATCTTCAAAGCTGCCTCACTTCTTGGTGGAGCTATGGCTATACTGAAAATGTTTGCTTAAGGTCATGGGCGTGATATTGCTTTTATACTGGGGATCCTAGCTTCTGTTTTGTTTCTTTTATTGAAAACCCCAGGTTAATATCAAGTCAGAAACTGGCCAGCCCAGCTGTGGATGATTTGAGCTGGGCAGCTGGAATCACTTTTCAGATATTTTGACAACAAGGAAATCCCAAATGTATTTTGCCCCAAGCACTTCTGCACTTCTTTTTAAAAAAAACATTTGTAGTGTAGAAACAAATTTAATCTTTGAACCCTTAATTACTTTAAACTTGACTCATTCAAATCGTGTTTATAAAAAGATAATTTGTTCCAAGAAACCTGTAAGACATTAAAAATCCTTCTCACTCTACTTTCTGTTGCCAGAAGTAGAAAAAGAGTGACTGCCAAGAATAAATGAAACTTCACAACCACTTTGGAAAACTGTTTGGCATTACTTCTCAAAATCAAACATTCATATAACCTATGACCCGGCAGTTTCATTCTTGGGTGTATACCCAACAAAAATTCCTGCAGAGATATGCATTAAAAGACACGTACCAGGGCTTCCCTGGTGGCGCAGTGGTTGAGGGTCCGCCTGCCGATGCAAGGGACGCGGGTTCGTGTCCCGGTCTGGGAGGATCCCGCGTGCCGCGGAGCGGCTAGGCCCGTGAGCCATGGCCGCTGAGCCTGCGCGTCCGCGGCGGGAGAGGCCACAGCGGTGAGAGGCCCGCGTACCGCAA
>NW_006770904.1:115178-175227 GCF_000442215.2 Lipotes vexillifer
GGGGGGGGAGCCCGGATCCCAAAAAAAAAAAAAAAAAAAAGACACATACCAGACTGTTCATACCAGCACAATTTCCAGCAACTCCAAATTGTAAGCATACCCATATATCCATGAACAGTAACATGAGCGAATAAATTGTTGTATAGTCACACAACGGAATATTACACAGCAATCAAATGAAGGAACTACAGCTTTACAAAACACCCTGGGTGACTCTCCAAAACAATATGTTGAACAAAGGAAGTCATACAAAATATATATATATATTATATTACTCCGTTTATGTAAAAATTTTACAACTAGCAAAACTAATCTTTGTTGTTAGAGGTGAGAACAGTGGTTAACTTTGGGGAGTGGGGAGGGGATAGCAATAGAGGGGGTTAGAGGGGCCTTTCTGGGGTGCTGGTAATGTTCTACTTATTGACCTGGCAGGTGTTACACAGATGTGAGCACCTTGGGATAATTCACTACCCACTTTTGATTAATGAACTTCTTAATAAAAGAGTTTTTTAAAGTAAAAAATGCATTCTAAACCGCATAAATTTTAATATTTTAGGAGAACAATCTAAATCTGAGAAAATATATTCTTTTTCCCCAAATCTTATTCCCATTGCTTCACCTAATTAGAAGGTAGTCTCCATTATAAAGTACACAGTTGTATATCTGAATCATTTGGAATATCCAGAATGGACATCAGTATAACAGTTTAGGTTAGAAGAAAAATAATCAGTTGGTTTTCTGATTATAGAGTAGATAAAGATTCTCACAGCTCTCTTTACAGATAAACTGCAGTTTTCTTATAATTCATTAAAAATATCCATGTCTCTATTAGCTAAAAAGAAAAAAACAAAAAAGGATTCACCTTTAGAGAGCTCAACTCTTTTCTAGTGCAATATGGCTTTCTGAATCCTGACACAATCTTGACATGGGATTGGAGCTCAAACATATGAATAGAAAATTTCCAAGTCTTCAAATGATAAAAAATGTTTTCTGTGTATTTCAGTTTGCTTACTGGTGAGCTACATGCTCCTGCTAAGAGTAACTACTTGAGTTCTTTTTTAAAATTTTATTTTATTAAAGTTTGGTTGATTTACAGTGTGGTGTTAATTTGTTTGAGTTCTTGAAGGATTAAAACGAACCACCCAACTTTTCCTTTCAAAGCCCCTGTGTCTTTAACATCTTATGAATGTTAATGGGGTTGGCATAGCATCTAGTATGGGCGTATTTGGGTATTAGATCTTCATGCAATGGATATAGTAATAAGTACTTCCATTGTTCTCAGAGAAAAAGATGGTTACTGAGTTTTGGAGCCAGTTTTCAAGGAGTGTTCTACTTTATTTATTTATTTTTTATTTTTCTTTTTTTTGCGGTACGCGGGCCTCTCACTGTTGTGGCCTCTCCCGATGCGGAGCACAGGCTCCGGACGCGCAGGCTCAGCGGCCATGGCTCACGGGCCCAGCCGCTCCGCGGCACGTGGGATCTTCCCTGACCGGGGCACGAACCCTCGTCCCCTGCATCGGCAGGCGGACTCCCAACCACTGCACCATCAGGGAAGCCCAGGAGTGTTCTACTTTAACCAAAAAACCTACCCACATGTATTATAATGACTATGCTATGGTTAATGAGAGTCACAGGGAAGAAAAGTAAAGGTAGCATTCTGCCTTCTACATCCAGACTTGGACTGGTCTGTAGTTATACCACAGTCTACTTATTTGTGTGCACATTGTAAACAAATCTATTGGAGCCGTTATTTTTCAGTTTCTCTTCTCTTTTCCCCTATGGCACAAATACTTCTAGAACGGTCCAGCGCAGTACCTGACAGGGATGAACAGGTTCATGGAATGAATGGGTACAAGACAATGGACACTAGTTTATGCAAACCGGGTAGGACCTTGGTCACTTACTCACACAGTCCTCTCACTTTTCGGGGAAGGAGGCTCCAGTCCAGCGGAGCCAACAGTGACCAAGTGTTGAGGTGGAGAATGGCTGCGGGTCCTTCTTTGTCTTGTCTACTCTCTCTTACCCTCTGGCTGGTAGAATAGGGCTGCTGTCTGTGGCTCTATGTAGCAGAACTTTGGGTAGGGAAGCTGATCTGAGAATCGGAGGCCATAGCAGCAGGTTTCTCAATTCTTGTCACCCCGCTGCCCACTTGTCCATGGTATAGCTGGCGTTAGAAACCTGTTACCTCATCCTTTCATCCCAACGGCTCTACCTGAACCTCTATTTCCAAAGCTTGGCTTTTAAGTTGCCCTCTCAGATGTTCCCATAAAAGCCCCACACTCATATCTCTACTGGGAGTTCTAAATAAACTTTGGGATTTCCATTTGGCTGCTTACTCGTCTCCATTCTAGTGAGGGTTTTCTCCCCAGTGTTGGACAGGTCCTAAGATGCTTCAGTGGCTACTCTGAACTATTCTACTGATTCTCTTTACAACATTAAACAAAAATATGCCCTCATTTATGTAAGCAAAAAGAGGCAGGTCACCTGCTCAGCACTCAGCCCAGGCAGAGTCCTTTGCAATTGGAAAATGACTGAAAATGAGAGTTATCCATAGAAGGAAGAAATCCTGAGCAGGTGACTCTGCCAAATAATTAAAAATGAAACTGGCGCTTCTACCTCTGAGACTCTTGAGTAACTTGGTAATGCCACCAATGGGACAGGCCCTTGCCTTTAGTTTAGGTGCTCACTGATTTACGAACCCAGCAGCAGCAGGTCCTGGTAACTTACACAGATGCCACCTTTGATACCTTGCACATCCTGTGACTTCCATGAATGCAGGTCTCATTTCATAGAGGAACCAGAATTTGGTTAGCAATTCTGGGTGCCTTCCAAGAATGTTTGAATTTAAAATACGTGGCTCCCCAAACAAGAGGAAATTCCATTAGGCTAAGGGGAAATGGGACCTGAGGGCAGCCCTAAATATTTATATATAAATATATATAGATGGTATTAACTTGATACATCTTCATCCATTCTTGAAATATATTTCTATAACTGTAGTTTAGTGTAATGTTTGGCTTACATATACCATCTTTTATTTATTCATTTCATTAATGAACACTTAGGTTGCTTCAAATATTTCTCTACCATAATCAATTCAGTAATAACTACGCTTGTATGGGTCTTCTTGTGCAATGGTGCCAGAAATTCTCTCTGGAAAGTCTACAATTGCTATACGTGGAGTTGTCAGATCACAGTGTATGTACATGTTTAGTTTTACTACAGGCTGCCATATTGTGTCCACAATGGCTCTAACAATTTATAACCCCACCAGCAATGTATGAGAATTCCCATTTACCCACATCCTGGTCAACCCTTGATAATTTTAGATTTGTTAATTTTTGTCAGTCTGATGGTTGAGAAATAGAATCTCATCCTGGTTTAAGTTGCATTGTTCTGGTTACCAGTGAGATGGTTTAAAGGTCATTTAGGTTGCCTCTTCCATGAATTACCTATTTATTACTTTTACCTATTTTTCTATTGGGCTGTTTGTCTTTTACTTACTTATTTAATGGGGTTCTCTCTTTGTTCGGGATACTAGAGGTTGCAGATATCTTCTCCCTGATGGTCATTTATCTTTTAACCTTGGTTATGGTGTTTTTTCCTTTATGGCATGTGTCTGCATGTCTGTGCCTCATTTAAGAAATCTTTTCTATAATCATAGATATTGTCCCATATTATCTTCTAAAAAAATCTAAAGTTTTGTGTGAGGAGGGATCCAATTTTATTTCTTTTTGCGGGTGAGAGATTTTGTCAGTTACCTACTGCTACATTACCAATTACTCCAAAACTTAGCAGCTTAGAACCACAAACATTTATTACCTCGTAGTTTCTGAGGGTCAGGACTGTGGGAGTAGATTAGCTGGTGGTTCTTGTTCAGGGTCTCTTCAGAAGTTGCAGGTGGGGTGCAGTCATCTGAAGGCTGTGCTTCCAGGATGGCTCAGCCACATGGCTGTTGGCAGGAGGCCTCAGTTCCTCCCCATAGAGACCTCTCCTCGAGGCTGCCTGAGAGTCCTCATGACATGGAAGCTAGCTTCCCCCAGAGCACAAGATCCATTCGAGAAAGAGAGAGAAAGCGTGAGTGAGCAGGAAGCTGCAATGCCTTTTATGACATAATTTCTAAAGCCACACATTGTCACTTCTACCTTATTCATCAGAATTGAGCCCACTTCTATTCACTAAGTCAAGCCCACACTCAGTGGGAGGGGAATTTATACTCCACATCTTACAGGGAGGCATATCAGAGATTGTGTGGCAGTTGAAACCCACCATAAGTGTAAAAAGTCATTTGTCCCATCCCTACTAACTTGTAAAAGCCCTTCTAATCTATAATGACACTTCTATAATTTATCAGTTTTCCACATAAGTAGACATTTGTTTCTGGGTCCTCTGTTCTAATCCATTGATTTATTTATCTGGTCCTACACCAACACTACACTTTTTAACTTTACAAATCTCGACGCATGATAGGTCATTTGTGGTATGTAGCCGACGAACCACACTACCTGTATACAGACCTGTGTAGTCCCCAACTCTTAAATCTATTGATAGATTGGCCTTGTGACTTGCTTTTATCTTAGGATGGGATAGAGGTAATACTATGCCAGTTCCTGGCCTAAACCTTAGTCCTGTAAGCTTTTGTCTTGTGCTCTCGGGAGCCAGACTAGTTACCCGTGTAAGTAGTCTGGCTACCTTGCTGGAGAGACACCACAGGGAGATATCATGCAGAGAGGGAGAAACTCAGAGACTCCCTAGAGAAAGAGAGAAGGCTAGCTCTCTTAGCAAGCCAGCTGGGCCTAGCCCTGTGCTGAGCCCCCAGCTGAACGTAGCCACCTAAGTGACCACCTGCAAGGGCAGCAGAACTGCCCAGCTGAGCTCATCCCAGGCTTCAGTCACGGTAGTTGTTCTAAACCACTAAGTGTTGCAGCGGTTTGTTATAAGTTAGTAGATTACTGATACCGCTCTTTCCCCATCCTTACACTTCTTTTTCAAAATTGCATTGTATTGAACTTATAGATTCATTTGGAGAAAGAATATTAAGTCTTTCTTTTTGTCAATGTATTCAGCTTTTCTTTCTTTCTTTTTTTTTAAGAAGATGTTGGGGGTAGGAGTTTATTATTAATTAATTAATTTATTTTTGCTGTGTTGGGTCTTCGTTTCTGTGCGACGGCTTTCTCTAGTTTTGGCAAGCGGGAGCCACTCTTCATCGCGGTGCTCGGGCCTCTCACTATTGCGGCCTCTCTTGTTGCGGAGCACAGGCTCCAGACGCGCAGGCTCAGTAGTTGTGGCATGCGGGCCTAGCTGCTCCGCGGCATGTGGGATCCTCCCAGACCAGGGCTCGAACCCGTGTCCCCTGCATTAGCAGGCAGATTCTCAACCACTGCGCCACTAGGGAAGCCCCCAGCTTTTCTTTTTTAAACACGTTTTTTTAATTTCTTATTTTTGGCTGCGTTGGGTCTTTGTTGCTGCGTGCGGGCTTTCTCTAGTTGTGGCGAGCGGGGCTTCTCTTGCTGCGGAGCACGGGCTCTAGGCGCGCGGGCTCAGTAGTTGTGGCACACGGGCCTAGTTGCTCTGCGGCATGTGGGATTTTCCCGGACCAGGCCTCGAACCTGTGTACCCTGCATTGGCACGTGGATTCCCAACCACTGCGCCATCAGGGAAGCCCTAAAAACCTTTTTATATTGAATATTTTCCCTATAAAGTCCTGAATATCATTTGCTTAACTTTTTCTTAGATTTAATATCATTTCTATTGCCATGATGAATGAGAAGTTTTTCTACTACCTTTTCTAATTGGTTATTGAAGGTATAAAGGGATGCTAATTTTATATGTTGATCTTGTTTGCAGCAATCTTTCTAAACCCTCTTGTTTTTTCTTATGGTTTGTCTGAAAATTCTCTTGGATTTTCAATGAAGACAAATTGCAAATAATGAGCATTCTATCTCTTTCTCCCTTATTCTTTTGCCTCTTCTTTTCTTGTCTCCTTTCATTGGCAAGGACTTCCTGTCCAATTTTGCAAAGTCAGGGTGAAAATGGGCACCCTGACTTGTACCTGAACTTAAAAAGACTTTGTTTAAAGTTTCATCACTTAGTATGATATTATTATAGGGTTTTCTGGGGGAAATATTTTAGCAAGTTAAGTTCCTACTGATTTTTAAAAGTTGTATTATTTTTTAATGAATTTAAACTGAATTTTATTGCTTACATTTTCTGTATTTTTCTATATTTGATTATCATATGGTTTTTATCCTTTTTATATCTTCATATTTTATAGTAATATGATACATTTTCTAATGTTGAGTCATATATTTTTACAGAATAAAATCTACTTAGTTATGATTACTTTTATTACTGATAAATTAGATTTGTTAGTTTTTTATGTAAAATTCTTGCATTTATATTGATAAATGATATTGGTCTATACTTTTGTTTCTTTTTCAAAAAGTGCTGTTCTTTTTACGTATATTAACCTCATAAAATGAATTAGGTAGCTTTCCCCTTTTTCCTACTTTCTGGAACTGTTTGGCTAAGATAGGAATTATCTGTCCCCTAAAGGTCTGGTTAAATTTGCCTGTCAAGTTGATGAACCTGTTGCCTTTTTTGAGAAGAGAGATTTGACTAGCCATTCAATTATTTTAATAGTTATTGGTATATTCAGATTTTCTGTTTCTTCTTGGGTTGCTTTTGTAATTTATATTTTTTTGTAGAGTTGACCATTTCATGAAAGTTTTTTTAAATTGTAGGCAAAATTTTGCTGCAGTATTTTTTGTCCTAATATTGTTTATTTTGCTTTTTCTCCTCTTTCTAACCACTTTCTGGAAGAGTATTTTATTATTTTAATTTGTGATCTTTTGGTTTTATTGATAATTTTTATATTCTTGGTTTTAGATTCTATTATTTGTGCTTTACATTAGTTTTCCTTCGATTCTTTCTTTCTAGATCATTATTTTCTCTTTCTAAATCATTCAGTTGAGTGCTTATTCATTAATTTTCAACTCTTTTGGTTTCTAAAAAAAACCCATACACTTAAGCTCTCAGTTTTCCCTTGAGTATAATTTTAGCTGTATCTCAAATGTTTTTATGTGCATGTTTTCATTGTGTATTATTTCTAAATAATTTTCATTTTCATTACGGTTTCTTTTTTCATCCAGAGATTATTTAGAACAGTATTTTTTCATTGTCAAATTTATGGGATGGGAGAATACATGTCTACTGTTGGTTTCTATTTTCAGCGCATTGTGGTAAAAGAACATATTCTGTATGATATCATTCCTCTGGAATTTGTTGTGATTTCCTTTGTGGCCTAACCAATAGTCAAATGTATAAATGCTCTGGGTAGGCTTACAAAGGATGTGTACTCTTTATTTGTTGGGTGAAGATTCTTTCTAAATAACTATTATTATTTCTAAATATGAGGTATTGTTTTCATAATAAATATATACTTTGTTTGGAAAATAGGATTAAAAAAGAGCCTGTCTTTCAGGAACCTCCTCTCATCAGAAAGGGAGGAAGGGTTCCAGAAGCAGAATCTGAGGAAGAGCCTGGGAAACCAAAGGCATCACCTAGTCCTGGAGAAACCAGCCCTGCCACCGCAGGCTGCACCCCACTACACCCCAGGTCTAGTGTAACGCTCCTGCCCTTGGACATGCCAGAGCACGTTAGGATGGTGTGAATGTCAGCTGTGTCACCGCTGCTGTGACCCGCTCCTAACAACCAGAAAGGTTGATGCAGAAGTGGTCTCTGCTCAAACAGCACAGTTAGGACCCACGGTTAATCGGGCCCTTCCTGTTTCGGGTATTTCTCCTTTGCCGATACCTGATAGGGTTCCTTAACTTGGCGTATGATCTGATTAGATCAGAGTGGTTTGACATGAATTAAGTTAAGGGGAATTGTATATTCATTTAGCTTGGCCTGAGGGTTGGTGTTCTAGCTAGGGAAGGTCTCTATCCTATAACTAGCCCTTCGTTTAGCTCCGTGTGAGTCCTTGTGGGGCCGGTTCTTTCTTTCAGCTCGTAGAATTGTCACCAGAAATTCAGCAACAGGAACAGGACTTCTCTCCAATTTTCTAGAGCTGGACTCTCTTAGCCAGTCTTTTCTCCTTTCTGTGCTCTTCAGTAGCCAGGGGCTCCCTTGCTTTCTCTTCCTGTCATCTCTCTGACTGTGGTCTTGCACATTCATGAGTGCCACTCCACTGCTAGATGACTTTCTTCTAGCTGGGGCACAAGCAAGCTTCCCAACCTGCAGGCAGAGGGCCCAGTGACCTCCAGTGAGTTAAATTTCTGCTTGAGAGATGGTCTCTCCTCCCCCAGGGGACCCAAGGGCCCACAGACAGGTCACCCCCACCCCCATGAGGCCTTCCTTGGTTTACCCCAGTGTGCTGTCAAATACCGTTGATCTGTGTACCACGAAGTGGCAGAGGTAGGCAAGCTCTGTGAGCTGAAGGTAAATATGCTTTAACTTGTAAACCACATTTTCAAATTTCATGTTATACCTGATATGATTTAGCTCCGAGCCCTCTGCAAAGTTTTGTTGAAAAGTTGTAGTCATGTCTTCGCTGTGTGTGCAGAGGAAGGACAAAAGGTGTGCGCGAGCGGCCTGGGGTTCCAGGGGTGGGAAAAGACAGCCGGGTTATTGTGGTGGTAGCAGTAGCTGGTGAGAGACTTCAAAGGCAAAGAGAATTCCAGAAGAATCGGGGCTGCTCCCCCACCCCTGTGTGGACTGTCCCTCCATTGCTTACTAGAGAGGGTCTAAATTCATTTTATTGAGGCAAGGAGCATTTCCTATTCCTTTCTACAAACTTGACCACCACCTCTCCTCTGCTTCTGCCTCCCTCCCCCGTGGTTTGTGTGTGTGTCACAAACTGTAGTTTTATGTTCCCCACATACTACATTGCAAGTGCCTGTTTGCTTGTCTGTCTGATGTCCAAGGCCCTGAGCTCCCTGAGGGACACAATGGCATCTTTCAGCTCTGTGTTCCCAGTGAGTATTTATGGGACCCACACAGAGCAGGCGGGAAATGACCCTACATTGAATGTAGGGCCGCTGGTCAGCTGGCACACATGTACCCAGCCTGGTTGTATGGCTCGTGGAAACGGTCAGCGGCTGCCCTGAGCTTTGAGTGCTGTCACCCCACAGCCCTCATCTCTCCACCAGGTCTCCCGGGCCTGACCAAGACTCAGCAGCTAACCTGTTGCTGTTTGATCTAGCAGGGGGCCTCTGAGACCCTGCTCCAGGGGTACTGGTGTTTGTTTGGATTGGTCTGTGCCCATGATATACCAGATATTAAATAGTTTTACTATCATCCCTGGCTGAGTGAATGAATGAATGAATGAATGGCCTTGGTTTCCTTCTACTCCCATTGTGCTTGAGTTGCATGCCATGTCCTTTCTGCTATTATTGTCCCAGGCCCCAATTTGCCCCTGATTCCCTCTGTGTAAGAACAAGCCCTGTGTCTCTCAGCCCTTTGGACCACGTAACTACAGGGCCACAGTCTACATTATGGTATCTCTGCCCCGATACGTGTAGCTCAAGTGATTGACTTTTGGGTTCCGTATGTTGCCTTGGTGAATAAATAGTGACTTCTTTAAAATGGAGCATATATTGTTTTATGTGCTTACCCTTTAAACCAGAAACTGTTCCTAAAATTTGAATTGCAAAGGCCACATCATTCTCTCTCCAGTAGTATTTACTTTCTGCCAGACTGTTACAAGGGTTATTTTTCTAGTGTGCTAATCTGTGTATGTAAGCAGTGTGTTAATGATTTGGGATGCTGAAGAGTTTTCCTATGTACTTATTGATCTGTCCGATAAAAGCACCCTACATACTTTGTTTATTTATGGAGCAATTCTACCATCTGCCCCCATGCCTTCACATGCTGACAGAAGTTACACAGAAAAGCATTATTCCAGAGAAATCGTGGGCCTGAAGAGGCTGAGTGCCCTGAGGAGTTTCACACGTCAAAAAGAAAAGTTCTGTGTTTTCCACTTAACCTTGCGATGCCCAAGCACCTGCATACTTACTTTAAACCCATTTCCACCCTCCAAGAGCCACAGATTTGGTGGTGGTGCTTTAAAGGGCATCTGAGTTTCTCTTGGCCTGGTGAGCAACGCATAAGAAATCTGCTGTTAAACCACCTAGTTGAGTCAACTGTTCTTTCTGTATTTCAGAGGACTGGTAACTAGCTAGACGCTTAGGCTCCCTGCCTCAACGAGTTCATTTACTCAGAGTTGGACCTGAAGATGAAAGAAATTTCTGAGCATGTGACCAGAGCTGTTAGTTCATTTATACCTTTACATGTTTTTTTTTCTTTATTTTAAATGTAAGGAAAAGGGGAAAATACAGTCATGTAGAAAGAAGCAGTTTTTATTTCGTAGGTTATTTCTTCTTAAAAATATGTAGTTGATCATATATATGGAATCCAAAAGAATAAAATGGTTCTGATGAACCTAGGGGCAGGACAGGAATAAAGACGCAGACACGGGGGACACGGCGGGGAGGGAAGGGTAAGCTGGGACAAAGTGAGAGAGTGGCGTGGACATATATACACTACCAAATGTAAAATAGGTAGCTAGTGGGAAGCATCCACATAGCACAGGGAGATCAGCTCGGTGCTTTGTGACCACCTAGAGGGGCGGGATAGGGAGGGTGGGAGGGAGACGCAAGAGGGAGGGGATATGGGGATATATGTATGCATATAGCTGATTGACCTTGTTATACAGCAGAAACTAACACAACATTGTAAAGCAATTATACTCCAATAAAGATGTTAAAAAAATATGTAGTTGAATGCACAACAATGCGAATGTACTTAATGCCATTGAACTGTACATTAAGATTATGAAAATGGAAAATTTTATAAATATTTTACCCCAATTAAAAAAATATAGAGTTGCAATAATACATATATGCAGTGTTGTCTTCTTGGCTTTTTAAATATAACATTATGCTATAATCATTTTTCCATGCCATTGTGTGGTATTAGAACATTTGACTGTGTGATTAATTATTCAACACAGATTTATTATGTATCAGTAAGGTACCAAGTACTGTTTTAGGCCATGGAAATATAGCAATAAATGAGGCCAACAAGAGTTTTGGGTGCAAAGAGCTTATATTCCAGCCAGGAGAGACAGGCAGTGGTCAAGGAAGCAAACTCCAGAAGATTGTGTACATGGCTGAACGGAATTAAGAAGGGCGGTGTTGGAAAGCAGCCCAAAGCGGGTTGGAAAGAATCTACCATCATTGCAGTGGGGAGGATGCCACATGTGAGTTGAGTCCAAAAGACTGAGAATAAGCCAGCAGGTGAATGGAGGGCCAAGGAGCCGCACTGACAGCAGAGGGAACAGAAAGTGCAAAGGTCTTGAGGCGGGAGAAAACCAGGCAAGAATGCAGAATCAAGAGGAGGTGAGTGTGACTGACACTGAGCTGGAGAGTGAGTGGTATCAGACACGGAGGGGAGGGACAGAGCAGAGAGCCTCCCGGGACACATAGAGGGGTTTAAATTGTGCTGCAAGGGCAGGAGGAAAGCAGCAGAGGGTTTGAAACACGTCAGTGACATGCTTTGCAAAGTTCTCTCTGATTACTTATAGATCAGAGGTGTCAAGAGTGTAAGGGTCAGTGCTGTTAGGAGGCTACTGCGAGCATCCTGGGGATGACAGTGGGCAGTACTGTCCCTGCCCCTGTTCCCCAGGAGCAGCGGCACAGCGGGGCACCTCTCTCCTGACCTGGATGGCAGCTCTAATGAAGCCCTCCTCTGGGGGTCAGTTGCCCTTTGTTAGGGGAAGGGGACAAAGAAGAGAAAGGCAAGTGTGTGTCCGTCTCCATCTTCTCTAGAGGGCCAAGTGCCCCATTGTCAGGGCAAAATAGGGGCCATGGTATCTAACCATGGTTAGATATCCACCCATGCTTAGTGGTTCCATGCTGTGATTTTGGAATCAGGTGACTTTAGTCAAATGCTTGCCTTTATGACCACCTTTAGGCAAATTACTTTTTTAGGTAGCAGTTTCTTTATTTGGAATAATGGGGATAATTGTACTTACCTGAAAAAGCTCTGAGGAGTAAAAGCATACAACGTGCTTAGCTTCTGCCTCATGTATAGCAAGCACCCAATAAATGGTAGCTATTAACAACAACAACAACAAAAACCCAGAATTGAAAGTATAATGATAAATAGGTACTTTAAAGAAAAACTCTACTGATGGAAACAAATTTGGGTACAAATTTCAGCATGATGCATATTAGAACTGTTTAGTAGAATGGCTCTAGAATCTTCGGCAGTCATAACTATGCTAGTTTTTCAACTTGGCAAAGCTCTATTTCTACAAAGAGCAAAAGGATTTCATTCCACAAATGCTAAGATGTATAAGGATATTGGGTATTTATGGACACTCACCTAAAAATATCCAAAGCCTGTTTCTACTTTATATCAGAGGAATAAACAAATCTAAATGGCAAGACTTTCTTGTTCCAAAATTGTGGAAGCAAATAAACCAAGTTATTTACAGCAGCTATGTAACGATAGAGATTAAGGTAGGAGTCATCTTGTTTTCTGAAATTTCTGTAATATGTGTAAGTGACTTTTATAATGACAAATATTTTAAATTATCAGTAAAGCTAAATTAATATGAGAAAAATTCCATTTCATCATCACACTAGGGCTGTGAATAAAAAATAAATCCTTTCTGTTTTCATTTCTGAAAGAAGGTTTAGAATGTTTTTTGTGGAGTCACATGACAATTATCTGAAATTAAAATGGGGCCTGAAATCTTCACCCAAATGGAAATAGTAGAGGTTGGCAGCTAATCCATGGATTGAGGGGAAAGAAAATTCTAGGCCTATTTTCAGAACTGTTTTAAAATATCAAAATGTCAGGTTGTGCTGGGATTCAGGATCCAGGTTAAAGGGGGTTTCACAGGCAGAACGTGAGGAATAACCATAAGATGTGTCAGAGGCTATCGTGTGTATAAGTTCTATGGTTCAGAGGTCTGTGTTATCAGAAGCTCAGAATTGATGTGTAATCCTCCCCAGCTCAGTGCTGATCAAGCAAGGCTTGCTGAGCTGGTGAGAAACAAATGTCTACCTAGCTTCTCTGTTAGCCCCAGGCTGGGAAGTTGCCCCAACTGCCGGGGCCAGAGGCCCCAGAGATTTCATCCCCTTGCTGTACCACAAAGTGCCCTGTTTTTTAGTTGTTGTTTTTTTGTTGTTTTTTTTTGTTTGTTTGTTTTTGCGGTATGCAGGCCTCTCACTGTTGTGGCCTCTCCCGTTGCGGAGCACAGGCTCCGGACGCGCAGGCTCAGCGGCCATGGCTCATGGGCCCAGCCGCTCCGTGGCATGTGGGATCTTCCCGGACTGGGGCACGAACCCGTCCGTGTCCCCTGCATTGGCAGGCGGACTCTCAACCACTGTGCCACCAGGGAAGCCCAAAGTGCCCTGTTTTATCACAGGCACCTGTGCCCACATCCTCAGTTCCCTGCCTGCCGCCTTTGCTCAGTCTCCTTCCTTCACGCTCGGGTTACTGCAGTGGTCTCCTTGCAGGGCTGTGATGGGTGCAATCCATCCTCCATAACAGAGCCTGAGCGATGGTTCTAAAATGCCAATCTGATAGTGCACTGTCTGCTTTAAGTCTCTCAGTGATTCCCCATCACATCCTGGCCTCCTTCACACAGAACCTCCCACCTTGAGTTAGCTTGTTTTCAGCCTCCCTCCCCTCTTCTAGCTAACTCCAGCAAGGCTTTCAAAGCCTGGGTCCAGCTCACTCCTCTCTCTGAAAGCCTTCAAAGGCTTCCCATTCTGATTTCAAAGCCTTTCTCTGCTCCCAAATCATCCCCTGCAGGTCCATACTTGGTCTGAGTTGCTGTATTGCCATAGTAATTCATGTCCCCAGTCAACAGGCCACCAGGGGCAAGGGCTCTGCTGTCCTCAACCTTACTTCTCCAGGGCCTAAACTGTTTTGCATGTGGCATGTGGCATGTGGCACAGTTCTAAGGAGCTCATAAATATTAACTCATACAATCCTCATAATAGTACATGGTTATTAGAAGAATATATACATTTGCCAAACAAATGTATATCATCTAGCAGGTGCCAGATACAATTTTAGGCACTGGGGATTCAGCAACGAACAAGACACACAAACTTCTGATCTCAATAAGTTTATAGTTTATTGAGGCAAATGGATGATAAACAGATAAACACACATCTAATACAATGTGAGGTGGTGAGAGGAGCTATAAAGAAAAATAAAGCCAGACAAAGGGATGAAATGTGACAGAGGTCATTTTAGATAGGATGGTCAGGCAAGGAGACCTGAGGAGGGGACATCTGAGCAGAGGCCTGAGTAAAGTGAATGGGCCACATGGATACGTGAGGGGGTGGTGGTGGGAGTGGGCAGAGGAAACAGTGAGTTCAAAGGCCCAGGCTCATCGTGAGGAGGCCAGTGTGCTGGGATGTAGGGTCGGGGGAGGAAAGTGGTAGGACATACACGAGGCAGGGGTGGGGTGGGTAGGTCAGGTAGAGCTCTTCAGGCCATCCTGAGGCCTTTGGCGTTTATTCACTGGTAGGTGTCAAACCTGGTGGGACATGATCTGACTTGTCTTTTAAAAGATCACTCTGGCTTCTGAGTGGAGAATACACACTATGGTGAGCAATAGTGGAAGCAGGTAGAGCAGTGAGAAGGCGGATGCTGTGGTCCAGGTAGTGATGATGGTGACTCGGGCTCCCCACCACGGCAGCGAAGCAGTCAAACTCTGGATGTACTGTGAAGGCAGGGCAGAGAGGACCTGCTGATGCGTGGTTGTAGGGTGTATAAGAGAGAGAGGAGTCCTGAATGGTTCCAAGGTTTTTGGCCAGCTGGTGGGTTGGTGGTACCATTTGTTGAGATGGGGATAATTGAGGGAGCAATGGTTTGGGAGATGGGTTGGAAATGAAGTGTTCTGTTTTAGACCTGTAAGCTTGAGCTGCTGCCAGGATTCAGTTTTAACCTTCTGTGAAATGGGGATCATGTTTATTTTATGCATTTATTATGCGAATTAAATGTGATCGTTTTCTTTTCATATTATGTAGATGGAAGGTTTATTTTTATTCACACTGCAGCTAGGGATAGAGTTCCCTTTAAAAGAACAGAAACAACTCCCTCTTAGTGTCTAGATGTTGCTGCCCTTGTACAATTGTCTCTCCCATCAAGGAATGTTGTTAACAGACCCACTCTCCATAATTATTTAACATTTATGTAGAGCTTAATATGTGCCAGACACCATCCTAAGGACTTTATAAAACTAACTCATATAATACTCCCAAATCCTTGGTGGTATACACCACTATTACTCCAATTTTACAGATGAAACTGGCCCAGTGGTGAAGTAATTTGCTTAAGAGCCTATAGCTAGTAAGTACCATAGCCAGGAGTCAACCCCAGAGGCTCCAGCTCTGCTTCCAGCCCCAATGCCACATTCCACATCCCCTGCTCCATGTAAGCGGTGCCATCATTGACATGTGACCTGGCCTCTGGGTACTGGGAAGGTGCCTATTGTCTAACCTCATTGCCTGCACCCCTGCCCCTGTGGGCGTTCCTGCCTCAGTTCTTCGAAAACCTCTGCTCTAAAGAAGGCTGTCAGTATTGATGGCAACACCCCTTCTGTCTCAGCCACCCCAGCACTGTGTCCTCTGTGCCTTTCTTCTAAGGCCCTGAGGTCAGCCTCATCCCTGTACTGTTATACACATGTTTTTTTGGTAACCTGCTCTCTCCACATGCCCCACCTCGTTGACAGCTGTTACAAGTTGTTTTATTTTATTTGTTTGTATTTGTATTTTTTTAACATCTTTATTGGAGTATAATTGCTTTACAGTGGTGTGTTAGTTTCTGCTGTGTAACAACGTGAATCAGCTATATGTATACATATATCCCCATATCTTCCTCTTGCAATCTCCCTCCCACCCTCCCTATGCCACCCCTCTAGGTGGTCACAGAGCACCGAGCTGCTCTCCCTGTGCTATGCAGCTGCTTCCCACTAGCTATCTATTTTACATCTGGTAGTTATATATGTCCATGCCACTGTCTCACTTCGTTCTAGCTTACCCTTCCCCCTCCCCGTGTCCTCAAGTCCATTCTCTACATCTGCGTCTTTATTCCTGTCCTGCCCCTAGGTTCTTCAGAACCATTTTTGTTTTTGCTTTTTTAGATTCCATATATATATGTTAGCATACGGTATTTGTTTTTCTCTTTCTGACTTACTTCACTCTGTATGACAGACTCTAGGTCCATCCACCTCACTACAAATAACTCAATTTCGTTTCTTTTTATGGCTAATATTCCATTGTATATATGTGCCACATCTTCTTTATCTATTGATCTGTCAGTGGACACTTAGGTTGCTTCCACGTCCTGGCTATTGTAAATAATGCTTCAGTGAATACTGTGGTACATGACTCTTTTTGAATTATGGTTTTCTCAGGGTATATGCCCAGTAGTGGGATTGCTGGGTCATATGGTAGGTAGTTCTATTTTTAGTTTTTTAAGGAACCTCCATACTGTTCTCCACAGTGGCTGTTATCAATGTACGTTCCCACCAACAGTGCAAGAGGGTTCCCTTTTCTCCATGCCCTCTCCAGCATTTATTGTTTGTAGATATTTTGCTGATGGCCATTCTGACCGGTGTGAGGTGATACCTCATTGTAGCTTTGATTTACATTTCTCTAATGATTAGTGATGTTGAGCATCCTTTCATGTGTTTGTTGGCTATCTGTATGTCTTTGGAGAAGTGTCTATTTAGGTCTTCTGCCCATTTTTGCATTGGGTTGTTCATTTTTTGATATGGAGCTACATGAGCTGCTTGTCTATTTTGGAGATTAATCCTTTGTCAGTTGCTTCATTACAAATATTTTCTCCCATTCTAAGGATTGTCTTTTCGTCTTGTTTATGGTTTCCTTTGCTGTGCAAAAGTTTTTAAGTTTCATTAGGTCCCATTTGTTTACTTTTGTTGTTTTAAAAGCTTCCAAGTATCACACTTTTCACTCTTGTGTTCAGGCCGACCTGTGTCACATTGAGCTGAGTGCTGAAGATGAGAGATGCACATGACAGGACGTCTGACATCTCCAGAGACTTTGGACTAGAGGCCAGGTGGCTTTCAGCTTGAGTCACCCCTCCTACCACCAAGTGGGGGCAAAACAGGCATTCAGTGAACATTCATTCATTTATTTAGCAAATGTTTATTGAGCGCTTACTATGAGCCAGGCAGGCAGGATGAGAGGTGCCCATGATATGGCAGGAACCCAGACGTGCACAGAGTGTCCACCGCTCCAGGGGCGCTGGGCGAGCCTCGGCCTGGCCCGGCAGCTCTTCAGCCAGGGCTGGGGAAGGGAGCAGAGGGTTGAGGTGGGGGGACAGGAGAGTGGAGACCGCGGAAAGGGGCAGTGAAGGAACCAAAGCCCGAGGCCAGAGGCTGGCTTGGCTTCTGGCCCAGCGACCCCTCTGTCTTCAAACCCAGACGTGACACACACATGCCGTAGCCGCTTCGGTGACCCCTACGCCACTGGGGCCGCCCAGCACAGCAGCGTCTAGGCGCGTGCCGACCTCCGGGGGAAGGAGAGCTTAGCAAGACAACACCGTCTGGTGTGAAGGCGGCTGGACGGTGCGTGCGCGGCCGGAGAGGGTGGCGCACGATTGGAGGCTCTCTTAGAAGGCGAGGGGAGAACTCCCCCGCTCGCCACCCAAACTGTGGAGCCTGGATTCCGTTCCCAGGTCTGTTGCTTACCTGTTACGCGACCATGCACAAGTCCCTGAACCTTCCCAGGACTCAGTTACATCATCGGTTATATGGGTTTCCTATAACCTTAGGGTTGGTGCGAGGAATAAGGGAGAATGCAAGGAAAGCTTCTTTAGCGGGATGCCCGGCACGGAGGAAACGCTCTCGGAGCGGAGATGGTAATTACCCGCTGCTCACACCTGGCCGCGTGCCCCGACCTTCTCGGGGCCCGGGCGCCCGCTGCTCTCTTGCAAGGCACAGATGACTAGCCTATTAGGGCGCGCCCTGACTCGATAGATGTATTGGCTTGTTTGGGGCGGGGCTTGGAAAGAGGCAAGGGGAAGAAGGAGGTGGTGGACGGCGAAGAAAGGGAAGACGCGAAGGGCAGAAGGCGAGCTAGGTGGGGCGGGGAAGGAGCCGGGCGTGTTCTGGGCCCGGGCGCAGCGCGCACCCCGAGCCCGCGGCGGCGGGGGCGGGGGCGGC
The DNA here is from genome assembly GCF_000442215.2 of Lipotes vexillifer. Classification (NCBI taxonomy): domain Eukaryota; kingdom Metazoa; phylum Chordata; class Mammalia; order Artiodactyla; family Lipotidae; genus Lipotes; species Lipotes vexillifer. The sequence goes on from NW_006770904.1 coordinate 133,399, forward strand.
GCGCGGCGGCCAATGGCGCGCGGCGCTGCGGCGGCCCGGCCGCTGACAGCCAAACTCGCCAACTCCGCCCTCCCGCGGGATCCCGGAGCCCTAGCCTGCCGCCGGGCCCAGGCCGCCCGAGCCGCGCGGCGAGCGAACATGGCAGCAGAATGAGAAGGCTGGCCCCAGGTCGTGGCCGCCGCCGCCGCCGCGCTGCAGCTCCACATCCACGCCCGGCGCCCTCCGAGCCTCCAGCTTAGCCGGCCTCCTGCTGGTCGCCAGTGCATTTCATTCGGAGCGGCGGGCGGGGAGGAAGGGGACCCCCGCAGCCCGGCCGGTCCGGGCTGTGGCAGTGTGTCGAGGCTCCTGCGTGCGACTCGCAGGCTGCGGAAACGACGCGGGGGAGAGCCGGTCCCGGCTGCGGCGGCGCGGGCGCGGGGATGAGCCGGCCATGGAGCGACCTCGGCGGGGCGCACGCAGCCGGCCCGCGCTGTGGCGGGGACGCCGCCTGAGCCCGGGCTCCGCGGGGCTTCGGGGCCTCAGGCGCGCCGCGGAGGGTCCCTGCCGCCGCCTCTGGGAAGGACGGGAGCCCCGCGTGGCGGACACTGCAGCAGTCACCGTACTGAGGCGCCCGAGCCTGCTCCGCCTGCGGCTCGGTGCGCTCTGGGCGCCCGGGCGCCTGGCCCGGTGCACGGCGGCTGGCGCACCGCGGCGATCCGGCTGCGGGACTGGCTAGAGTGCTGTGCGTGCGCGTGTTCGACCGGAGATCCGAGCTGAAAGCAGAACCAGGCGGGCCGGAGCAGCCATGCTTCCCGGGGTGGGCGTGTTCGGCACCAGCCTCACGGCCCGTGTCATCATCCCGCTGCTGAAAGACGAGGGCTTCGCGGTGAAGGCTCTCTGGGGCCGCACGCAGGAGGAAGCGGAGGAGCTGGCCAAGGAGATGAGCGTCCCCTTCTACACCAGCCGCATTGACGAGGTGCTGCTGCATCAGGACGTGGACTTGGTGTGCATCAACCTGCCGCCGCCCCTCACCAGGCAGATCGCAGTCAAGACCTTGGGTGAGCGACCCCTCCCCCTCCGCCACTCCATCCCCAGCCTCGCTCCTTTCATCCCCTGCTGCTTTTCTCCTCTTGCCCTCTCTTCATCCCGGAAGCTTACATGGCATCTACGTCGACCCGGGCACCTGAGATCCCACATCCCACTCGGAGCTTTCTCCTTCCTCATCCCTGGCCTTCCCCACACCTACGCTTCCCTTCTCCCTTCTGGCACCACCTGGGAGCGCTTTCACACGCGCGTGGCGCCCAGGCTGCAGGAGGCGCGTGTGTTCCGGGAAAGTAGACCAGGCTGAGGAAATTCTTAAGATTGGGGACGGGCTGCTCTGAGGGAGACAAAACTAAGTCGCCGGCTGAGTGTGCAGTGCCCGAGGGTGTGCGTGCGTGCGTGCGCGCCTGCGAGAGGCGAGTGCGCGCCCAGGAACGCCGGAATAAAGGGCCCACACGTGTCTCGGGTTTTCCTGGGGGCGATCGACTGCCTGACAGTCAGCAGCTGTGGCGCCCTGCTAGGATAGTTTCTTTCTTCCTGCTGGGAGTTGGTTTAGTGGGAGATTATAGAGATGTGACAGTTAGCTGGAATTATTTCTTCTTCGCTGAAAGCAAGGATGGTGAGAGTGGTTGGATGGGGGCGGGGGATCTATTAGGACGTCTTCGTGGCGGGGGGTGGTGGTCATAGGTTAGTAAAGACTAATTTGATAAAAGCAGAGGGAGTTAACTTTCGAGTGCGGCAGCCCGAGAATTGTCTTCCGCGCAGATTTGGAGTAGGATCTTAGAATTTTAGGGGATGAGCGCAGTAGTTCCAGAGGCACGGATGCTTTGTGTGGGGAAAGGCCCCATGCTGCCAGTTTCACGTGGAAGCATGCAATAGTCCCACCTTAATTCCCCGCAGGAGTAGTTCCTAGGCCTGGTGACAGGCAGGTTGGGGGTGAGCTTACCAGCCTTCACCGTCGGGTTCCCCCACCTAACCCAGGCCGACTGGACCATCTCAGGGCAGAGTATCAGAGCCCCTGCCGTGCCCAGAGGAAGACGTGCATGTTTTTTTGTCCATCAGGCCGTCCTCGCACGAACCAGGAAGGCTGCTCACTCCTTAGGTCCCGAGAAAATGTTATTGCCCACCCTTGAAAGGTGGAAATTTTTGTTGGCCAGGAAAGAGACAAAGCTTAGAAGGCAAAAGAGTTAGAAGGCAAGAACCGGGAAGGAACAGAAACCAAGGGTAATTTATGCAATCTTGGAAAGAATGTTTTATTTTTAAAAACAGGCATGGATTTAGGGTAGGTGACATGTACATATATTTTAATTCTCTCTTCCGAGAATTATGACCAGAATGTAGAACTCTTTCTCCCTAGAAAACCACTTTCATCAGGCCATTCCATTCTGTTGTTGACTCGGATGGGACATCTGAAGATTCCTAAGGAGACCGTCCAAGGCTGTCCGTTTTCATGTTAATTTTATTAAGCTTCTGACCTTTGTTGCCTGTTTCCTTTGGCCTTGAATGGAATGTCATTAGGTTCTGGCCAATATTTCTTTTCTGTTTGATTGAATATATACGTTGGGTAGCTTACCTCTGTGCTCACAGTGGGTCTGTGCATATTCAGTAAATGATCACCATCTTATAGCATAAATCTAGGAGGGCAATTCATGTCAGATGGGTCCGTCTCGAGCCCCATCTCTGCTAGAGGGCTTACGACCTATCACATCAGAAAGACCTTGTTGTCACATTCCCCACCCCTCACCGCCCTCCCCCTCCCATCCCCACCCCAGCACAGACCTCCAGGTCAGACCCGCAGAGCAGCCCTAGAGCATGTCTCCTGGAGGGTGGCAATTTGGGAAACAGGGATGTTCCTGTTTTCTGACCACCTCTGGTACTTTACCCATGAAAGCATTTGGGGGCTCTGGCTTTGGGAAGTGGCACAAATTATACATTACTGGATACATCTTCTGTTCTCATTTTTGGAAACCCCTATGATTTTTTTTTTTTTCTTTCCTTGACAAGACTGAGGTGAGTTACCTTTTCAAAACCAAGTGTCAGAGGCGTAAGAAATAGCCTTGGTTTAATCATCATGACTGAGGAATAGGGGTTTGTTCATATTTTCATGCTAAGTCTTGGGCTTCTTACTTTTCTTTTAATTCCTGATTTCACAGGTGATCAGACTACCTGATTCTGAGGTAGTCTCTGCTTGTAGGAAATGTGGAGGCTTTGGATTTACATGTGGCTGGACCATAGGCTTGTTCCAGGCTTCATCTTCAGTGGAAAATCCCCAGACATGGCCCTTCTTCCCATTGTACCTCTGAGTACCCGGTGGGGTGGTCATCTTGGTGTGCTGTGCTGTCACAGTTAGAGGTTCAACACATACGACACCGGAAGTGAAAAACCCCGAACAGTTATTGGGCCAGTCTGGCCGTTGGAGGTTTGTAGATATTAGTGGTTGCCTAATGTTGAAGCAAGCCAACCTTGACTAGTCCTGGCCTCGTCGTCCTGTCCTTCTTTGAGTTGCTTGCCCGGCAGTGGTGAGAGATCTGTGGCCCTGGGTCCATACTGGTCATGGGCCTGTCGAGGTGAGGGGCTGTGACCAGTATGGAGGCATAAAACTTGCAGTCAGTTGAATCACAACATCCTCCTTTGATTTCTAAAAATTTCCTTGAAATCCCTTCCTAAGCGAACGAGGCATTTCTCTGTTGGAGAGACTTTTCTGCATTGTATAATTTCTACAGCATCCAGGGCTGCCTCTTGTTATGTACCTACTGTGGGCAACGTGGTAATGCTCTATATGAAATGTTTCATTTCTTGACCAAAATAATCCCCGAAGGTAGCTGTTTGTCCCATCTTACAGATGAGGCTGGAGTTGAGTTGCTCAAGGACATGTGTCTCCCCCCAAGTCATTGCTTCCTCTCCTAGCCCCTAAACTTGCTCCTTCTGTACTTACTTCTCTCAGAGAGTGGCTGCCCAGGTGAGATGGTCGGAGGGATCCTTTGTTGTGTGTCTACCCCACTCATGGAATCAGTTCCCAAATCTGGGGTGATGCCAGCCCCTCATCCCTCTTGTATCTGTTCCCTCTTCTGCATCATTGCTTCCTCTGTAGAAGGAGCTAGGCCCTGACTGCATCTGAATTAGGCTTCAGTCTGCCCCTCGCCACCCTTGCCTCTATCCACCTTCCACTCTACTGCCAGAATTACTTTGAAGAACTGCAAACCTGATCACGTTACTGCTCCTTCATTTCATCACTTCTAAGAAAAGCCCCAGCTTCTCGGCATGACAGGCAAGACCTGGCCTCTGATGAACCTGCCCAGCCTCATGTCCTGCTGGTGGTTCTGGAACCCCACGCACTTCAGCTAAACCAAACTGCAGGTGTTTCCTGGAAAGGTCCTTGTTCCTTCATGTGTCCGTGCCTCTGTCAGGAGTACCCTTCTGCCTCGTGTGTGTGATGGATGCCTGTTCATCCAGCCTCAGCCCCAGTGGTATCTCCTCCCGGAATCCTTCCCCTTCCTCAATCCCGCCCCCCACCCATACCCTTCTGTCGTCTCAGCACTGCGTGCCTCCATCTTTTCTTGCACTTACTTTAATGCATTTGCTTAAAAAGTAGATTTTATTTAGTTATTATAAATAGGTTATAGATTCACATGGTACAAGTTTCAAGGGCTCTAACACACTTGAAATAGTACACAGTGAAGAGGAAGTGTTCCCCAGCCCCATCCTTCAACTGGAGGCAATCACGGTTATAAGTTTTTTTCTCTCCTTTTGATGACTTTTCTAAGTATGGACTGGTGAATATGTGTGTTGAGAATTTGAAAAATATTTTTCACACCATTAGTAACATCTTATACTTACTGTTATATACTTTGCTTTCATCATGCAACAATATGATCTTGAAAATTTGTGTATATATACACATAGATGTATATTTAAAACTCAGAATGTAAAAGTATCCTCACTCCTATTTTTGGCTGCGTAGTATTTCACTGTATGGGATAAACCAAAATTTACTTAAGCAGTTCCCTATTATTCAACATTTAGGTTGTTTCCAAACTTTTGTTTTTGTTTTATTTTATTTTTTTATACAGCAGGCTCTTATTATCAATTTTATACATATTAGTGTATATATGTCAATCCCAATCTCCCAGTTCATCCCACCACGTCCCCTCCCCCTTTCCCCGCTTGGTGTCCATACATTTGTTCTCTACATCCGTGTCTCTATTTCTGCCTTGCAAACCAGTTCATCTGTACCATTTTTCTAGATTCCACATATATGTGTTAATATACGGTATTTGTTTCTCTCTTTCTGACTTACTTCACTCTGTACGACAGCCTCTAGGTCCATCCACGTCTCTACAAATGACCCAATTTTGTTCCTTTTTATGGCTGAGGAATATTCCATTGTATATATGTACCACATCTTCTTTATCCATTCATCTGTCGATGGGCATTTAGGTTGCTTCTATGACCTGGCTATTGTAATTAATGCTGTGATGAACATTGGGGTGCACGTGTCTTTTTGAATTATGGTTTTCTCTGGGTATATGCCCAGTAGTGGGATTGCTGGGTCGTATGGTAATTCTATTTTTAGTTTTTTAAGGAACCTTCATACTGTTCTCCATAGTGGCTGTATCAATCTACATTCCCACCAACAGTGCAAGAGGGTTCCCTTTTCTCCACACCCTCTCCAGCATTTATTGTTTGTAGATTTTCTGTTGATGCCCATTCTAACTGGTGTGAGGTGATACCTCATTGTGGTTTTGATTTGCATTTCTCTAATAATTACTGATGTTGAGCGGCTTTTCATGTGCCTCTTGGCCATCTGTATGTCTTCTTTGGAGAAATGTCTATTTAGGTCTTCTGCCCATGTTTTGACTGGGTTGTTGTTTTTTTTTAATATTGAGCTGCATGAGCTGTTTATATATTTTGGAGATTAATCCTTTGTCCGTTGATTCGTTTGCAAGTATTTTCTCCTGTTTCCAACCTTTTGCTTATACCAACTTGTAATGAATAATCGAGAGCAGATGTCATTTTGCGCACGCCAGTGTGCTCGTAGAATGGCTACGTGAACTCCTTATCACAGTTGGCGATAATCTCTTTCATTTGTTTGCTTGTTCCTCTCTTTGTTATTTGTCTCCCCAGTTAGAATGTAAGTTCTTTGAGGGGGTAGAGCCTTTGTCTGCTTGGCTCACCCATTTGCCTTATCTCCCCTAGACAGTGCCAGGCGCTGAGTCACCTCATAGGCACACTATAAATATTTCTTGAATGCCAAATGAATGCTTTTCATCGAATGAATGAATGCCTGGCTTATCAAGAGGATGTGTCGATCAATACAGAACATTTTTGTCCTGCATGCAATAGCACGGTACCTCTCAAACTTTAATTTGCCGTTGCATTACCTGGGGATCTTGTCAAAATGCAGATTCCAGGATGGGACCTGAGATTCAGAATTTCCATCCAGCTCCCAGGTGGTTTGGATGCTGCCGCAGCCAGACACAGAGGCGTGATGGCTCTCTGCCTTTGGGAAAAGAAGACATCCACGGCCTTGGGTCGTTCACCTGGCAGGGGAGCTGTGTTAAAATACCTGTTGCCTTTGTGTGTCATGTGGCGACATCTGTTTTCATGGTCCCTGCCCTGGTTTTTGGAGAGAGTAGTGCAGGCTCCCTTGGGAAAGTCTCTCTGGGGGATGGATGGCGCTTTGGGGATAGTGAATAAGGCTGCAGAGTTTCATTGAGACTTGACCTTGCTGCACACTGATCTTGCCCCAACTTGTTTGGCATCATTAGCCGCAGACTGGGAGTGCTATGTCCTTTTCTGCCCTGCTTCACAGTGTCAGCAAATTGCTCAAGCTTGAGAAGGGCTGCTGGGACAGGCCTGAGAGAGCGGGAAGGAAACGGGGCCGCACTGGTCATGGTTGCCACACTAGCAGAGATAGGGCTGCAGATAATGAAATTGTGTATTTGGACTTGACAGTCACCATCTGAAACTCCAGCAAACCCTGCATTTCCTGTTCTCCCTTCAAGTCTGTTCTCTATCTATGCCTGTCTGAAGACTGTAGTAAATGTGATTGCATTTTTCTCCAAGTTTCCGCCCCTGAACGTGGAGAGAAATGATTTCGGTCTACTGATTTGGTTTAGAGTTGAGGAAGCCCTGGGGCATTATGTAAATGAAAGAAATGACTCTATTTACTGTTAGGAAAAGTCAAGCATCACCAGCCTCATTTTATCTAATTGAAATTAGGCTCGGGTGAGTGATTATTTTGTTGATGGTGTCTGGCTTTGCAAACGTACAATTCCGCAGAAGTTTATATTGGAGCAGGGAGAAGCCCAATGAACAAGTTGGACCTTTTGGTACCTGAAACTGGGAAAGAACAACAAAAAAAGTGAAAGTAAATAGCATGTTTTAAGGGTTTCATGGAGAAAGTAATGCACAGGCAATTAGTTCTGTATTTTGATTCAGGGAAATCATGGTCCAGCAAAGAGGATCATGATTTAAGATGTGGTGCTACACAAAACTAACTGGGAAAATTTGGCAGTTTACCACTGTGTGGCTTTGGGAGAGGTAATGTCCTTCCTGAGCCTCATTTTTTTCACCAATAAAATGGAGCTAAAGATACTATCATATAGAGTTGATAGGACAGTTAAATTGAGGGGGGTAGATAAAGACCTAGCCCATGGCCCCCCCTTAGCTGTCTGCATAGACTCAATAAATGTTAGTTCTTCCCACTGTGGTCAGTTATTTAGTCTTTTTCCAAACGGTGCTTCTGAAGATTTATTTTCCCTCATTTTCCTGATGAGACGATTCCTTTCTGCTAGACTCAGAAAATACAGTTAAAAGTATTTTTTTTTTTTTATTTTAAAAAGGAAATATGCATAAGCCAAGCTTCAGGTGCTGTCTTTGCTGAAAATCTAGTACTTGCTTCACGGATACGTGATCTAGAAAGTGCTGATGGTGTTACCAGGAACTCATCGTCCTCCTGTGAAGCTTTATCATCACCGTGGGAAGGATGCAGGGCTGTCTCATGGAACTCGGGGCAGGGATGTAGCTGGGTCTCAGTAGGTACCTGGAAACCATGAACTCCTGGAATTTTACCATTTTGTGCTCTGCTCCTCTCCATGTGTCGCCTTCATCACCCATCCCTCTTTAGAGCAGCCTCCTCTGCTTCCTGGGCTCGTGCGATGGGCAGAACACTGTCCACCTGTAGCTCCCAACAGAAATATTACTGGTTCAGCCACCTGAAAAGTGCAGTCCTCGCCTTGCTCCCCACCCCAGGTGTCCCTGCTTGTGTCTGATGCTATCTCCCGGCTCAGTCTTTTTGGAGATTATCTCGCAATGCGGGGGGGCCACTCTCCTGGAGGGCAGTGGAGGTGGAGGGATTGAGTGGTCATTCTGAGCTGGGCCACACTCCACAAAGGTGCTGATTATGAGAACATAGACTTGGGTGAAGACTTTACAGATGTAGACATTTCTTGATTACGTAGGTTTTTCACCTACTTTGTGAAATACACGTTTGGCATTTTGCCGCTCTTCTAATGACCGTAGTAAAACAGCAGAGAGAAAAATATATGTCATGATGAGATGATGCCAACCTTGTTAGGATTATTAAATTTAGAGTGTGCATATGTTGAAAGTCGGTGATGGGAGAGCAGATAAACGTGACCCACTCCATGGAGTTTAATGGTTGTCTGTAGGTTTGCAAGCCTTATTGAGTGCCACCTCCTGTGTGGCATGTGCCAGCGGAGGACCACCAGGAGACAGAGACCCTTTGAATTCAAGTATTAGCTTAGGACCTCTAAGGAGCCAGGAAAGACTGAGGTCCCGGAGGAAGGATTTCTGCTTTCAGGCTGCTTTCCTGCTGGAAACTGCGACATCAGCTCTTCCTGGGTCTCCAGCCTGATGGCCTGTCCTGCAAATTGCCAGTCCCCATTATGGCATGAGCCCCATCATGGCATGAGCCCCATCATGGCATGAGCCAATTCCTTAAAAATAAACCCCACCCCCTCTCTATGTATACATATCCTATTGGTTCTGTTTCTCTGGGGAATCATGACGAGTACAGATTTTGGCTGGATCAAGGCCACCTGGCCAGGCAAGCTGGGCCATGAGACACCTGGCAGACGTGTCACACAGACGTGGGCTTGGAGAGACTTGTTGGTGGAGAGGCAGCTCTGGAGAGCTCAGCTGATGGGTGTGGGCCCCTAGGAGAGCACTCACTGAACATTGTTCTCTAAGCCAGAAGACCTTGGGGGTGGGGGGTTCTTTTTATTTCAGACTCAAGCCAAAGGGAATGTTGGGAAGAGACTTGGGCACACTCACCGCTGAGAGCCACGCTGACCCCTCGCCCTGATGGTTCTACACCTGTGAACAGGGCTTTGGGGGAGTTCGTCTCTCAGGTTTGGGCAAGTCTGGGATGCCTTGGGGATTAGACTTTCCTTGAGAATTGTTAATGAGTATGAAAAAACGTGGAAAACTGACTTTACATTAAAATGATATGAACTGTTTTTTAAATTTCCAATTTCCAACTATAATAGCCCTTAGGCTTTGAGATGCTCTTTTAGTTAGCATAATATCCATAAACTGAAACTGTAGTTTTGAAGCCCCAAATTAAGTTGCAGCTTTAGCATTGCTTTTTAGAAAAACAAACAAACAAAAAAACCCAGCTTCATTGAGATATGCTTTATATGTCTTAAATTCACCCACTGTAAGTAATTTCATGATTTTTAGTAAACTTATATGATTGTGAAACTATCATCACAAAAAGTTTTAGAATACTTCCAACATCTCCAAAAGTTTCCTCATGCTTGTTTTTGGACAATTCCTGCTCTCACTCCTAGCCCCAGGCAACCACTGACCTGCTTTCTGTTTCTAACATTTTGCCTTTCCCAGCAATTTTGTATAAATGGAGTCATATAATATGTAGTCTTTTAAGTCTGGCTTCTTTCACCTAGCATGTTTTCGATGTTAGTCTGTGTTGTCGCATGTATCAGAAGTTTATTCTTTTTTTATTGCCAAGTGATATTCCATCGTATGGATAGAACACATTTTGTTTAACCATTCGCCATTCAATGGGTATTTGTATTGTTTCCGGTTTTTAGCTATTGTGAATAATGCTGCTCTGAACATTTGCGTACAAGTCTTTTGTAGACCCATGTTTTCATTTCTTTTGAACAGATATCTAGGAGTGAAATTGATGGGTTATATATAGTACGTATATTTAATTTTTTAAGAAACTGCCAAACTTTTCCAAAGCAGCTGTACCACTTTATATTCCTACTTGCTAGGTAGGGAATTCTAATTTCTCTACATCATCACCCACACTTGATATTGTCAGTCTTCCTGCTTATAGCCATTATAGATAGTGCATAGGGGTATCTCATTATGATTTTGATTTGCATTTCCTAATGACTAATAATGTCGGGCACCTTTTCATGTGCTTATTAGCCAGTCATATATCTTCCTTGGTGAAATGTCTATTCAAATCTCTTGACCATTTTTAAATGGGGTTGTTTGTCATCTTGTTATTGAGTTAGTAGCAATGGTTTTACGATTTTGTTATGTTGTTAAGTTAGGGGTAGGTTTCTGGGGGCTTTTAAAGACTTCTCTCTATTTTTGATTTGGGAACTAGATACAGCTGAGCTAATTCTCCAGCCCAAGTGAAATTAGCTTTGCCAAATATTCATTGAAATGGTTCACTATTTAAAAGAGTGAGACAATCATGTGAGCGGATGCTGACACTAGCGCTCCCGCATTGCCCTGGGCCCTGATGAGATACAGAGCACCCTTTGAGGGACATTCCCAATTTGAAGATTTTTCAGAAGTGCTCTAGGACCTTTCAGTTACAGTTACTTATTATTATTATTATTTTTTATGGTACGCAGGCCTCTCACTGTTGTGGCCTCTTCCGTTGCGGAGCAACAGGCTCCGGCCGCGCAGGCTCAGCGGCCATGGCTCACGGGCCTAGCCGCTCCGCGGCATGTGGGATCTTCCCGAACCGGGGTACGAACCCGCGTTCCCTGCATCGGCAGGCGGACTGTCAACCACTGCGCCACCAGGGAAGCCCTACAGTTACTTATTTTGTCCAGTGTCTGGAGAGTTTCTCTCTCTCTCTCTCTTTTTTATTTTTCATTTATTTTTCTTTAATGGCCTTTAAAGATATGGCCTTTGTTCTTGAGAGAAGATAAGCGTACGCAAGCACACAGCAGTGCAACAAAACATATGATTAAGTACAGTATGAATCGTTATACTGCAATGGCAGGAAGTGTTTGCTTAAGGCAGTTGAGTAACCCCAAAATATCAGTATTGGATTAAGGGTTGGCTACCCGGGTAGCCTGACAGTGCCAGTCTGTAAAGGGTGCTACAACAAAGAGGAAAAGTAGAGAAAATGTTTGAACAGAATTCTCTTCATAAAAAGTGCTGTGTGGGGCTTCCCTGGGGGCACAGTGGTTGGGAGTCCGCCTGCCGATGCAGGGGACATGGGTTCGTGCCCCGGTCCGGGAAGATCCCACATGCCGCAGAGCGGCTGGGCCTGTGAGCCATGGCCGCTGAGCCTGCGCGTCCGGAGCCTGTGCGTCCGGAGCCTGTGCGCTGCAACGGGAGAGGCCACAGCAGTGAGAGGCTCGCGTACCGCAAAAAAAAAAAAAAAAAAAAAAAAAAAAAAAAAAAAAAAAATTCCTCTAATAGGGGGTGACGTATTGCCATGTTGTTCTCTAGAAGGGCTGGTCCGGGTTCACTGATGAGCTTTTGTTTTGATGAGGGAGGAGCTTGAGTTTGAGGTTAGAGTTAAAATGCACAGCGCCTGTGAGAAAAGGCCACACTGGTCCCCAGCGCCCATCCCCTCAGGCAGCCTGGGTCCCTGAGGAGGTGGCCTTGCAGATAATGGATGTTGCCTCAGAGCTGAGGACAGAGGAATTCCTGAGGGCTGAAGGGTTTGGGAAGAACCTTTGGAGGAGGTGGGGCTTATATGGGACCAGGGGGTCGGTGGTCCAAGGGGCAAGGCGGGCTGGGGCTGTGAGTCACCGTGTGAGAAGGGATGAAGGACTCTCGTTGGCGAAGGACACTCAGTGCATGAGAGGTGGACGTGCTTGGCAGCATTAGGAGGCGAGAACTCTTGGAGATGATGACCAGGAAGCCACGGCACAGGAGTCTGCCGCGTGGGCGATGGTTTCAGGGAACGGCCCCAGTGATGGCATGTATAGTTAGTTCTTGGCTTGGGACCCAGGGTTAGTTAACAGGGCCTTGCTAGGTGAGCGCACTGGCTAGGCTCTCAGAAGATCCCCACCCGTGACACTGTGTATCCATTGCTGTATTTCATAAGGAAAAAAGTTCTTTCCTTTTCCAGGTTTCCAAAAAAAATGTTGAATTTGGTGTCATCTGTAGAAAGTAAAGTGAGGTATCCAGATGCTTTTGTCATCAGGGGAAAAGTTGACTAGTTTTAAGAGGCTGCCCCATCCTGTGTATGGCCTGGCGTTGTCTCGGCCTTGCCACATTCTACGTGGCTGGGAGTTCTCCACTTAACTCTTCTGAGCCTCTGTTTCTTTATGTGTAAAACAGATAATAAACATACCTAACTCAGAAGGTTGTAGACATAAACAGGGATTTGTTTAAAGTGAGTGCTCAAAAAACATGGGAATCCTGCTTAATCAGGACTTATTATGGTGACTACTGTCCATTCATTCTTCCCTTGAACAAATCTTCATTGAGCACCAGCTGTATACCAGGCACTCTCTAGATCTATGCTTTGCGATACAGTAGTGACTAACCATACATAGCTCTATGAATTTACGTAAATTAAAACTAAATAAAATAAAGAATCCGGGTCCTCAGTTGCCCTAGCCACATTTCAAGTGCTCGAAAACCACGTGGCTAGCTGGAGGCTACCATATTGGACACTGCAGCATAGAACATTTCCATCATTGTAGAAACTTTTATTGGGCAGCACCTCATCCCTAGGCTGGGGATTCAGCTGTGAACAAAGCAGCCATTTATGCTTGGTGTAAACAGGGATTTTTGAGAAATCCAAACTTTTGGGTGTGTTTCCTTTTTTTCCAGGATTGGGATGCTGGGGAGTCCATAGTGTGGGTTATTGGAGTCTCATAAGTAATTAGTGGATGTTTAATGACGTGTAGGTACCACTTTCCCTATTTATTAGTAAGGACTTATTAATAAGAAGGTGAAGTGCTGTGGAAAGTCTCCTAAAATCCCCTTTAAATGTCGGGAATGCACAACCAGATAAGTGACACTATGCCCCACCTTGGGGTCCTCCCAGGGGCTTTGGGTAGCAGGCGGCACAGATGAGGCTGAGTGATGCCAGGTCAGGAATGCAGCTTCTCTCGCTAGAGACGCTTCCTTAGCCTCTCAGCAACCCCCTGAGGTCTTCCTTGCTTTTGGCCAATGTAGAGCCCAAAGCACAGAGAAGCCAAAGGACTTAGAGTCTGCACCGGGGGGTAGTGGGGGAAGGGACTAGATTCAGGCCCCTTAATCCCGAGAGAACCCAAGAGAACACTTCCTGCCGGTTCTGGTGCCTGGGCATGGGGGAGAATACTGCCTCCCTCTCTTCTCCGCGGCCAACACTCTGCAGCTCTGGGGCAAATGAACGTTCTCACTCAATTCCTCCTCTCGCCGCTCCCTCCGTCCTCCCTTCCCGCGAGGGGAGAGGCTATACAGGCACTCAAGCATGAAGCCTCAGCGAATAGGTAATTACTATTTTGGTAATTATTATTGCTTCTTTTCCCCTTCAAGTCCCATTAACTTTGTGAAAGCAATACCCATCTGTGTGAGTGTTCCTTAGGGAATCGGGTCTTTGAAATTCCAGCTAATTGGAGCTTGGAGGGAGCGGTGAGTGCCTTTGTGAGGGTGTGAGCGCACACATGCCTCCGACAGAACGTATCTTGACTGAAGTCAAGGGCAACGTCAGGATTTTAGAAGACTTGTCATTTAAATTTGTCACTGGCAGCGCTCTCATCTCCTACAAGACTATGAATAATCGAAAGTGGGCGGTGGAAAATGAGATTCTTTTTCCCTGCTCTGTCTCTCCTCCTTTTCCAATAGAGCTGGGGCACCAGAGGAGAAAAAAGCAGCAGGTGTAAACATTTTGGGGAAAAAAACCCAATGCCACACGATTCTGCTTGTTTGAACTTTTGTTCCTTCCAGCACCACCCACATGCGACATTTGTTTACACGGCACAGTGTTGCTCTCAGGGAGTCCTGGGGACAGGTTTAGAGCCCCTGGGGACATAGCCTGTCTGACTTAATATGCACAGCCGTTCATATCGAGGGCACATAGGCAGCCCGGCTTTCCCCGCGAGGCCTGCGGGTACCACAGTGCCGCGTTTGTCTGTGGACCTGAGACGTAGCCACGGGTGCTGACCCCAGTGCAGTGGGCCGCCGTCCACAGCCTGCCCATGGGGGGTTCCACGGGGGATGTGCACCCAAGCACCTGGCACTTGTTTTCTCCTTTCCAGCCCCTGTGACCCAGGATGACACTGCCAGGTGTGCTCATCACCTCCAGGTGCTGGGGGAGCCAGTGGGATTGCAGGGGTCATACCCTCCAACAGGGGTTCCCTGAGTGGGTATTTATCAGTTTTCAAACTAGTTCAATACTTGTATTCACAATCCATTTATTAAGTGCCTACAATGTGTATGGCATTGTTCTTGGTCATTGGGGGCGAGAAGAGGTCAGAGACATATAAGGTATGATAACTATTCTGAAAAGAGCTTATAATCTATCTAGAACCTACCCATCCCTTTTGGAACGAGATGAGGAACTAACACTTTATTGAGTACTTCATGCCAGGTCCAGAGTCAGGCACAAGTGTCACCTCATTACCGCCTCACAACCAAGCTTCACGGTGGGCATTTAGCATCTCCATCTTACAAGTGAGAAGTTTAATTGGAGAGAGGTTAAATGTCACAATCATTGATTCTAAGACACATTTTTTTTCACACTTCAACATCTAAAATAGGGACCTGACTTATAATCGATGTCGGGTCGTAGTTCAATTGGCAGTGGCTTTTCTTTCTTGGTAGTAAGTGAAATCATCATAGGTCTTGGCAGTGGTGGCTTAGATTCTGTGAAACAGGGTATTTTGTCAGGTTCACCCAGCTTAGGAGAAGTGGAATCAGAATTCGACGTAGGACTGCCTGACTCCGAAGCTTGCGTTTTTCCTAGCACAATATGCTGCAAAATCCGTGCGCCATATGCACAAAGTCCATAGGGCTTTCGCAGACGTAATATGAAAAGGGGGAAATGGTGACTAAATTGGAGCTCACGTCACCTATTCCATCACTGTGGGGACAGTAGCTGGGGAACTGCATGTGTCAAACAGGATGTTGAGAGATTGTTGTTTCATTGTCTTCCCTTCTCTACTGATTATAACTCACTGTTGAAAGAGGCCAAAAATAAATGGCAAACTCTTGTGCGGACAAGGTGGAAACAGGAGCGAGGTAGTCCTCCCTTGGTTCCGTGTGTTCTGGGCCATGTTTTCACCTGCAGGGACCCATGGGGGATGTGACTAATGGTTGCAGGCACAGCGGCCTCTTTAGTGTCCTGGAGAACCCTGATAGGAGACTCAGGCCAGCTCCCTCCCCTGCATGGCTGAATTCTGGGAAGTCCCCAAGCGCGGGCCTGGGTGTGTTTATTGTTGTCACACTGCCCTCTGGTCAGCTCACTGGGGTATGAAGGGAGGGCTGTTGAATTCCACAGCTGACCTGGATTCAGCAAGCAGTGCCAAGGACCGGGGCAGGGGGAGAAACAGCCAGTGTGGCTGCCGCAGTTTGCAAGTCGTAGGCTTGGCCTGCATGGCCCTGTCTGTTTAAACGAGTCTGGTCCCATGATGGGCTTCGACCAAGTCCTTCTCCTAAGAGCTGGTGTGAAAAGCAGACAGACAGAAGGGAGACGGGCCGGTGATTTGGTGTCTCATGGGAGGCTGTGTGGAATGGTGGACAGAGACACCGTGACACGTCTTGGAGGGACCTATCCCCTAACACCCAAGGGAAACTGAGTCTCAGAGGAGTTGACTGGCTGGTTGGTGTTGACACAGCTACTCGTTGACAGCTGAGTCAGGACGGAACCCGGGTCCCTAGAGCCTGTTCTTTTTACCTTAACAGACATTTAATCACTCGGGGCCTGTGTTTCTCCAACAATGAAAAAAATGGGAGGTTGACTTCTGGGAAGCTCTCCTGAGGAAATAACCTCGAATAATGACGATGAAAAAACGCGCACGCACAGTAGTGTTCAGTGAAGCCTTGTTTACGTTATGAAACACTAGAAACAAACATAAATGTTCCACAGTAGGGAAGCAGTTAGGTAAATACGGTAAATATAGTTGATTAAATGCTAACTAGCCATTGGAATTATGTATAGGAGGACTGTAGCAATGTGGGGAATTTTTATGATATAATGGTAGGTAAAGAAAAAGGATACAGAAGTTTTTGTATATGATGATGATAGCCTTGTTTAAAGCACACAGGCCCAGAAAATTAAAGCCTGGTAGGTAATCAGCCAAAATCCTAACGCTGGTTATCATGGGGCTGTGGGATTATGGATTTTTATTTCTTCTCTAGATTTTCAGTTTTTAAAAATATGGTCTTAATGGAAAAAATACATTGATTTCTTTTTCTTTTTCTTTTTTTTTTTAACAGAAAGAGACAGTAACATGGGGAAAAATGTTTGGTTGGAATGACCCTCCAGTTCTTATATTCTGAGATCCCTTGAATCTGGGACAGCTGTCTCCAGGCACGTGCAGACGTTTGTGATGTGTAAAAATTAGTCCAGCCTTGGCTGAAGGGGAAAGGCAGTCTTCCAGGAAGTGGAAGTGGATGTATGAAGGTATAGAAGCTCTGCTGTTGTTGATAATTGGAAGTGAATGAATCTGGGGAGAAGCCATAGGCTCTTGGTTCTAGGGTGATTTGTTTGTAATTCTAACCTTGTGCAGCCAAAGGCCAAACGCTGCTGGAAAGAGCTGGGGCAGCCTCATCCTATTCTGCTGCCTCCTGACTTTGCCCCGGGGTGGGAAGTGAAGCTCTTATTGGCTTCAGCCCTCCAAAGAAATATAGGGATGGTGCAGTGGAAGTATTTCCAGTTTTCACTTACCCTTTTCTCTGCAGGAAGTTTTCGCTTTAGCCAGACCTGTGCTGGTGTAGCCAGTGAGCAGCTTCAGAACCATTGTTCTGGGAAACGCATCACCATCTTCTGGAACTCCTTCCTGGGCTTTGGTGGGGATGTGGTGCAGCCAGAGGGTGTTGGCCTGGGGGCCTGGACAGGCCATTCTTATCCTGATAGCACAATTAATTAGCTGTGACCTTGGGTGAGTGACCTCACCTCTCTAGACTTTTCATTACCTTCACTGTAAAATGCAGTCAGGTTTATAAGAGTTCCCACCTGGTAGATCTATTCCAACAACTCGCTTTAAAAGCATGGCACTGATTGGGCAAAGTGATTTGGTTTGGTAAATATTTTTAAGTGCTGTTTCATTACTACCGCTGTCATGGTTGATTACTCTGACCTGTTGTTTTTTAATCTGTTACATAAATACACACAGCTCTCCTTTATACCAGGAAGATAAAGTTTCCCTTTATCTGTGAGGGAGATGCTTTCTGGGGGCAAAGTGGCCCAACTGGTGTGGCTTGGTGGGGAGGCTGTTAGCCTAAGTTGTGTGCGCACCTCTGTGTGTGTGTGTGTGTGCGCGTGTGCGTGTGCGTGAGCATACACACCCGCCCGTGCTCATTGTGCCCTTGATGGTGTGGGTTTCTTTTTTTCCCTTTATTATCACTGCTGAGAGCACATCTGTAGGGGTAGCTGCTACTACCAGCTGTCAAGCTAGTAATTCAGTGGGTTTGGTGTGATTTCTGGGCACAAGTGTATCAGCGCAGTAGGTTGGGTTAGCTTCGTCTGCAGGTGCCTCGTGAAGCAGATCGTCCTCCACGGCACTAAGGGAAGAATGTAGTTTTGCCCAAGAAGAACTACTGCACTGTCAGCAGCAGATCAAAGGCATATTCCCTCCAAGCAACTCCAGGCCAGAACTTGTTCTGGGGACAGTTTATAGGAGGTGGTTATAGAGAATGTCACCCTGTCATTCGTGAGCAGTCATCTGGGTGCAGCCCCTTTCCACGTTGGTGTCTGCCCAAGACGGGCTCCCTCTGCACCTTAGTCACCCTTCCTAAAAGGTAGAGCACATGATGGGAATAAACTGGGTGGAAAACCTGGTGTTACTGATCATAACCCTGGCAGAGGAATTAGTGGGCTTCACCTGGTCAGCGTAAAGGTAAAGCGCAGAGGGTTTGAAAGGAAAATAACTCTGTTTACTCCTCCCATCTTTTCTTCCTGTTATCTCCCAACTCAGATGAAAAATCCGTGCCATATGGGAACACTAAACAGTGCAATAATATCATCTTGTACCTTCCACAGGAATTACGTAAGCAAAGAATCAGGGGCCGGGGGAAGATAAAGGTGCCAATAGAGAAAGGATCTATGTCTACGTAGGACATTTTTGGGTCACCCTAGAGCAGGGTGACTCCATCTTTCCCAGCATTAATTTTACACTTGGTTTCAATGTTTGACAGTCATAAAAAATGGGAAGGGTTCCTGAGATCCAGCCTAAACTGAGTGGTTCTTTGTGTTCATAGAGGATCCTGTTGGTGCCTCTGTACAGAGGAGTTGCTTGGTGTCATGACAGTGACTTGCATCCGCTGGGCATTGTATGATCCAGGTTTCGTTTTAAATTTGCTGACAGTGCATATGGATCTTTTTCTCTTTCCTTTACGTTTTTAGGGAGACAGGAAACCTTGCTGGGGGCCGGTTCCTGATGCTAACTCACTTTGCAGCCTGACCATCTCTTGACTTTTCCGGTCTCAATTCCTCTTATAAAATGAGGGGTTTGTTTTATATGATGGTTCTCAAGCTTGGCTACACAGTAGGAACCCCTGGGAAGGTTTTCAGCATCCTGGGTGCCCAGCCTGCGTCCCAGACCAATTACATCAGAGCCTCTGATGGTAGCAATTGGTATTTTTAAAAGCTCCTCAAAGTTACGAAGCTTTGTTTAAAACAGGGCTTCTCAAACTTTAATGTGATATAAACCACCTGAGCATCTTGTTAAAATGGCAGATTCTGGTTCCCTAGGTCTGGGATGGGGATTCTGCGTTTCTGACAAGTTTCCAGGGGATGCTGATGCCACTGGTTCATGGACCAAGCTTTGAATAACAGGATTTAGATTCTAAATCTTAACGATGGTACAAGGCTAGTTAAGAATTATGTTTGCAAAAATGTGCACAAGGAGTATACTACAGAAATGAGCACAGAAGAAGCAGCAATTATGTTGGCAGAGGAAATCAGGGGTTGCTGCACAGAGGAGGTGGCATTTGAGAGAATGCCTTGAACAATGAGGAGGGTTTTTTCTTTGGGGCGGAATATTGAGTGTGTATTAGTTCGGGAAACTTCTCTTTCTCCAGAGAAGCAGACAAACAGGATGTGTGTTCGTGTGTTTGTATGCGGTTGCCCCTTGAACAACGTGAGGGTTAGGCGTGCCAACTCTCCGCAGAGTTGAAAATCTGCATGTAACATATAGTCGGTCCCCCATCTCCACAGTTCCTCTGCATCTGCAGCCTGCATGGATTCAACCAACTGTGGATTGTGTAGGACTGTAGTATTTACTATTGAAAAAAATCTGCATGTAAGGGCACCCACGCAATTCTGACCTGTATTGATCAAGGGTCAACTGTATGTGTGTATGTGTGTGTGTGTGTGTGTGTGTGTGTGTGTGTGTGTGTGTGTGTATGTATATGAATGAGGGAGAGAGAAAGATTTAAGAAATTGGTTTATGCAGTTGTAGACACTGGCAAGTCTGAAACCGGCAGGGCAGGACAGCAGGCTGGAGACCCAGAGAAGAGTGAGTTTTGCAGTTCAAGTCTGAAGGCTGTCTGCTGGCAAAATTCCCTCTTCTTAAGGGGAGATCAGTCTTTTTCTAGTAAGGGTCTTCAACTGATTAGATGAGGCCCACCCACATTATGGAGAATAATGCACTTAGAGTCTGCTGATTTAAATGTTAATCTTATCTAAAAAATACTTCCACAGAAACATCTAGAATAATGTTTGCTCAAATATCTGGGTATCATTTCCTAGCCAAGTTGATGCATAAAATTAACCCCCTCAACGAGGGAAAGGGTATTCTAGTTTCTTTTGGCCTCTGTGAACAATAGAACTACAGCTGGAGTGGGAGGAATGTGTGGTCTAAGGGAGCTAGAATGATTTCTGGGCATTTCTTAAGCTTTGCTGTTGATGATCTGACAGTTCTTTGTCCGGCTGTAAATGTAGCAGAGCCGGACTTCACAAGCCACAGAATCGGCATCGGCTTGGCTGTGGGTCTGTCTGCCCACCTTGCCCTCTGCCCCTGCCCGTGTGTGGGCCCTGGAGCCCAGACAAGTGCCTGGGCCTTCCAGCTTCTTGGCTCGGTGCCCAGGGGCAATGGATTAACAGGGAAGAGCACACAGGGTAAATCAGGTCTGGAGGAAAACTCATGTGTGTTGCTCTGCAGCAGACACTCGACCTCACTCTCGTGATTTGAGTCATCCAGAAAAAGGGGAAGGGGAGTGGGGACAAAAGCACCCAAATACCTACGGACAAGGAGCATGCTCTGGTGCAGAGGGTCTAACTTTTTCTGACCCTGACCACAGGAAGAAATATATTTTACATCATGGCCAAGTAGATATAACACTATAAATATATTGATATGCAGAACATACATGTGCTTGTGTGTGTATGTAAATAAAATGGAATCAAATTGAAAATGTTTTATCACCCGGCACTTCCCCTTATGTCATTAGCACATGATACTGACATGATATTTTCTATTCTCTGCTGTTGCATTAATGAGAAAAGCTGGTCTGTCCCACTGACCCAGTTTCACAGTGCTCAATGGGTGCATACCTGCAGTGAAAGTGAGACCCAAACCCTGGTGGACTGGAAAGAACTTGGGGAGTCTCGTGATTAGAAGGGGTGCTGTCCAGTAGAACTTTCTGTGCTGACAGAAACATTCAGTTCTGCGCTGTCCAACGCGGAAGCCACTGGCCCCATGTGGCTATTGTGTACGTGAGATGCAGCCAGTGCAATTGAGGAACTGAATTTTACATGTTATTCCATTTTAATAAATTGGGAAAGTCTCTGCTGGTGACTGGTGGCTCCAGTGATGGACAGCCCTGATCTGGGGGACTGCCCTGCCCCTGCTTCTAACTAGCTCTATGGCAGTAAGCGCCCACCTTCACCCACACCCCTGGGACACCCACACCCACAGGCTGGCCAGCTCCACCTCTCTGGAATCTTGGTGGTCAGGAAAGCCAGGCTAGATGCTTACTTGGGGCAAGTAGTTTATTAAGTGCCCTGCGCAGTGTTACAGATAACGGTGCTTTGCATTTTTAAATGGTCCTTAAGAAACCTTTCCCTTCTTCCCTTTCAGTTGCTTAATTGCTCACCTGTGTGACTTGGCAGTTTGAAAAGAGAGATGCTTTCTGCTTAATGAAATCTTAGCAACCCATCTTCACCGACTTGCTGGGCTCCGGGTGGCATTTGCTACCTGAACACGAGGTGCTTTTCTTCCACTGGTTGCTTTCTTGGCTTTCTTTTCGAGTGGAGGAAACCTCTCCCCGGACAGGTGTAACGGCCCAAAGCAAGAGGACTGTGGGAATTGGGGTGCAGAGGTTAACCCTCAGGCTGCGTTCTTTTTTGTTGTATGTGGTTTGCAAAGCTAGTGATTACAGTTGAGGTTTGGTGGACAGAATTTGTTTAAATTCAAGCAGTTGGGATTGGAAAAGACCCTTCACTGACCTCAGGGCACTGCTAGAAAAGATGAAGGGATCTGGGAAAGGATGGGGGGAGGAGTGATGTCTTCCTCACTCTCCAAAAAGTTCCAGTAATTAAGAGTCAACCTTGACTGAGGTGGGGCTTTGCAGGGCACCTAAGTCAGCTTATTTTATTTGGGAGAAAGCGGTTTCTTCTCCCAGGCAGGTCCCCTGACAGTTGACCAGACTGAAGGTGAACTGAGCGAGCTGCTCAAGCCTGTTGCTCTGTGTTGAGCCCGGATTTGAGCTGAGATGTTCTGCCAGTTCATTTTGGCTCCGATGGGAGGGTCAAAAGAGGGACAGAAATTCTCAGAAGAGCCCTAACTCGTGACATTCTGAAACTGGGATCAAAAGAACCGGCCCCTGATTGGAATTACATGGTGCAGGCTGCTAGGAGCATTCATCTTGTTTACTTGTTTTCCCTGTGGATAGGTAATGAGAGGAGTTTTAAAAGGGTGCAGTGACAGCAGTGAATATGAGCTATATCAAATGCCACTACACATAAATGCATCCCTTTTTGTTAAAAGTACAATATTTGTCATGTGCCAGGCATCTCACTTAATACTTACCACCACATTCTGAGGAAGTGATGGTCTTCATTTATAGATGGAGAAACAGAGAGGTTAAGTAACTTGCCCAATGTTACACAGCTAGGAATTGGCAGACTCAGAACCCAGATCTGCTGCTGGGGCTTTAAGCTTCAGGCCTGACAGGCTGAAGGTGGCCTGCTGTGCCCTAGAACACTGATGACTCACTGCACCATGCATGGTACACGCAGATGGTACATGAGGCACACGATGGCATCCTTGGTGAACATCACTCCGGAGCTGGGAATGCCAATCCTCCACTCGTTGGTTTTCTTGGTGGAGACTGAGCCTGGCTCGTGTGTTTTCTGGGAAGAGCTGAGTCTGGGGCGAGGTGGAGCAATGGAGCCAGGAGACTTCTTTCTCTCGGAAAGCGGAGGGAGGGAGCTCCTGGTAAAGGAGAGAGTGTACCTCATGCATACCAGACAAAGGGGAAAACAGCAGCACACCCCTAGCAGATTCAGCTGACAGGAAGCAGCTGCCGAAGGAGGAATGGCAATGCCAGTGCGAGGGCAGAGTGGCACCGCCCAGCTCTGGAGGGTGGAAGGTGTGAGCTGACAGTGGATGGAAAAACACGAGGGGGATTTTTGCATCTATGTTCATCAGTGATATTGGCCTGTAGTTTTCTTTCTCTGTGACATCTTTGGTTTTGGTATCAGGGTGATGGTGGCCTCATGGAATGAGTTTGGGAGTGTTCCTCCCGCTGCTGTATTTGGGAAGAGTTTGAGAAGGATAGGTGTTAGCTCTTCTCTAAATGTTTGATAGAATTCGCCTGTGAAGCCATCTGGTCCTGGGCTTTTGTTGGAAGATTTTTTTTTTTTTTTTTTTTTTTGCATACGCGGGCCTCTCACTGTTGCAGCCTCTCCCGTTGTGGAGCACAGGCTCCGGATGCGCAGGCTCCGCGGCCATGGCTCACGGGCCCAGCTGCTCCGCAGCATGTGGGATCTTCCCGGACTGGGGCACGAATCCGTGTCCCCTGCATCGGCAGGCGGACTCTCAACCACTGCGCCACCAGGGAAGCCCTGTTGGAAGATTTTTAATCACAGTTTCAATTTCAGTGCTTGTGATTGGTCTGTTCATATTTTCTGTTTCTTCCTGGTTCCGTCTCGGCAGGTCGTGCATTTCTAAGAATTTGTCCATTTCTTCCAGGTTGTCCATTTTATTGGCATAGAGTTGCTTGTTATAATCCCTCCTGATCCATATGACCCAGCAATCCCATTACTGGGCATATACCCTGAGAAAACCATAATTCAAAAAGAGTCATGTACCAAAATGTTCATTGCAGCTCTATTTACAATAGCCAGGACATGGAAGCAACCTAAGTGTCCATCAACAGATGAATGGATAAAGAAGATGGGGCACACATATACAATTGAATATTACTCAGCCATAAAAAGAAACGAAATTGAGTAATTTGTAATGAGGGGGATAGACCTAGAGTCTGTCATACAGAGTGAAGTAAGTCAGAAAGAGAAAAACAAATACCGTATGCTAACACATATATGTGGAATCTAAGAAAAAAAAAAAGGTCATGAAGAACCTAGGGGTAAGATGGGAATAAAGACACAGACCTACTAGAGAATGGACTTGAGGATATGGGGAGGGGGAAGGGTAAGCTGTGACAAAGTGAGAGAGAGGCATGGACATATATACACTACCAAACGTAAAATAGATAGCTAGTGGGAAGCAGCCGCATGGCACAGGGAAATCAGCTCGGTGCTTTGTGACCACCTAGAGGGGTGGGATAGGGAGTGTGGGAGGGAGACGCAAGAGGGAAGAGATATGGGAACATATGTATATGTATAACTGATTCACTTTGTTATAAAGCAGAAACTAACATACCATTGTAAAGCAGTTATACTCCAATAAGGATGTTTAAAAAAAAAAAGGAAAAAGAAACAAAACACGATGGGGATGCGGCTTTGGGTCATTAGCCAACCGAGGATGTGCTGGAGGAATCACAGCTGTTGTGGCTGACTCAGGAAACCCGGGACGTTTCAGATGGCATCGTGGTGAGGGTCTGTGCAGGGCTGGGCCTGTGGGTCCAGCTGCTTCCTGCCCCCTCTGAACTGGGGCATCCTCCCTCCTCCCAGCTGCTCCGGCTTAGTGACACAGATGCCAGCCAGGGGGGCAGGGGGCTGCCCATCATCATCGCCACGGGAGCAGCATTGATGGACTGGGGGGGGCCACCATGTACAAGACACTTGGCCAGTGGCTGCAGAGGAGACCCGGAACGTGATGAGATGGAGACCCTGCTAACAAAGAATCAAGTTGGGAGATCAAAAATAGACATTATACAACAGAACAGAAGAAACCAGAACAAAACAGAAACTGTCAGAGTCGAGATTTGAAGCTGCCATTTGGCCTCTTCGGTTGCTCTGCTGAGCCGTCTCTCAACTTCAAGCATGACAAGTTCAAGGTGACCTGCTCTGCCTCAGGTATTTGCGACTCACTGTGTACCTTTGACATCCCTGGAACCCATAGACGTGGGCGTCGCTGGTGCCCACCACCCAGAGGCAGGAAACAGAAACCTAAGGCAGATTCTGGGGCCGGCCAGAGGAGTGATGGAATTCCCTTTTTCTCTCCATCCAATACCAGCCATCTGTGGCCTCGGGGGAGACCCACTGGAATTACTCAAGTTGGGCTCAGCAACGACTCAGCAAATGGTTTATTTTGTATCTGTTGGAAACAGTGAGTTGGGGTCCCTGCCCCCAAAGAACTCACAGTCCCTCGGCTTGTAGGATGGAGTAGGCTGCTGGGAAGGAGTGAAATCATCCCTTTGAACCACTGACCCCCAGTGTGACCTCCAGGAATCGTGTCTGGAACCTCTGCTGTTGCCTGGATAGAAAATGCTTCTTGCTTTCCACTGAAGGTCGTCATGGAAGGAGCCCAAGCGAATGATGTAAGAGCACTGAGGACAGAGCCATTGAAAGCTCTGTGTTCATTTTTCTCGCGAGAACAGGCCAGCGGCCACTTCCGAAGAACATAAGTTATAGAGTCCAGTTCAGAACTATGTTGAGGTTGTCTTGCTTACTCTGAATCACATCCAGCTGCAGGCATTTGTTACAGATGGTTGCTAACAGTGGGAAATACCTGCTCTCCATCAATAATCAATAATGTTCCTGGCATAGGAGAAGCATCAAGTGTAATGTTATCCAGACACAGGCTCTAGTCCCAGCTCTGTCATTCCCTGGGCATATGACTTTTTTTTTCTGCATCAGTTTCTCAAAGTGTTTCTGAGGATCCTGGGTTGGGGGTGGATGAGGGGCTTGTTAAAAACGGAGACCCTTGGCCCCTACTCTGCTGTAATGGGGACTGGTGGATGGGAGGGCCGAGTTCCTTGGTTGGCTCTTTGCTGGCGGTAGGTTCTTAATCATCATCTCCAAACATTGACTGAGCACCTGCTACCTGTTGGGCATAGTTTTACATGCGGTAGAACTTTCTAGAGACCGTTCTCCATTTTAGGCTCGGGAAAATTACGGGAATTCCAGGTCACCTCTCACATCCCTAGCAGGTGCCCATTTGCTTCTGGCAAGTCTGACTCAGGATCCATGGGAGGGAGCATGTTGTGGGAGGTTAAGCCCCCCTTGGTCTTTCCCACTTTCCATTCGGGCAGCTGTGTCTTTTGTCTGCACAGCTGTGTGCTGTAGGCAGTGTTGCCCCTCTGCCTCGTGGTTATGTTGGAAAGACCCATCTTTGACTTTGCCATGTGGGTCACTAAAGTCACCTATTAGTCATGGGAACAGGGAGGAGTGGGAAGGTTCCCCCATGTGTCAGCAGGCCGAGTACCCTGCACGGCGCTCCCCAGACTCCTTGGCTCGGGTCCCCAGGGTAGGGAGAGGGGCAGAGCTCAGCACCTTCTGCTGGGACAGTCAAGTCTCTTTGAGGTCTCTTGTCCTTACTTGAAAAATTCATGGAAACTTTTCATTCTATTCAGTAGTGTCCCGGTGATTGAATATGAAAGCTTTTATTCCCAGGAGGCTACCATATGCCTCGTGTGTGTCGGGGGTGGGGGTAGGGGAGGGGTGCAGGCACGGGACCTCACATTCTGTTCAGGATTGATCACGGGCAGCAAGAGAGCCATTGCGCTCTTTCTCCATATTTATTTCGAGTCTTGCTTATTCTAGAAAGGATGAGAGGTGGCTGCAGTATGTAGTTTAAAAGTTAACGTGTATTGAAATGGGCAAAAGAAAGTGGAATAAGCCTCCTCTGTTATGGCGCTATTCATTACAATTTTTTTTTTTTTTTTGCGGTACGCGGGCCTCTCACTGTTGTGGCCTCTCCCGTCGCGGACCACAGGCTCTGGACACGCAGGCTCAGCGGCCATGGCTCACCGGCCCAGCCGCTCTGCGGCATGTGGGATCTTCCCGGACCGGGGCACGAACCCGTGTCCCCTGCATCGGCAGGCGGACTCTCAACCACTGCGCCACCAGGGAAGCCCCATTACAGTTTTTTAAAAGCTACAACATCCTATAAGAAGCCTCGCTTCCTCTTGACCCTTTGGGATCTTGCTGCGAGGCAGGGAGGTTGCACTTTGGGCCACCGCTGACACCCCTGTCTGTTGTGGCATGAGGGCCTCCCTGGGCCGAGCCACGGGAGTCACCAGCCTTCAGTCCTGCTCTGCCCAAATCTCGCCTGGCACTGCTTTAGGAGTAAACAGTAGTCAAGCTAGAAGAATGGTCCTTTGGGACTCGCGTGGAGTCTGTTTGGCAATGCCGTCCACAGAGGGCTGATGAGGCAGACGTTACACCACGACCAACTGGGGGATCAGGTGAGGGTGCTTGGGGTAGTCAGCCTCCCCTCGCCAGTAGAGCAGGTTCCAGCAGGAGGGTGTACAGACAAAGATGTGCAGGAAGGCTATGGGGCACTTTGACCTTCTGTGTTCTTCCTGATCTAATGTGGCACTTTGTGTGGGTATCTGTGCTGAATGTGGCTGAGCCGTTTCTCTTCTGCACGGGCTTCCTTGGTTCAAACAGGAGGCGAGGCGGCCCGGGCAGGGCACTGCTGATGTGCAGTTAGCAGGGCCTCTGGTTTGCTCCTGTTTGGGCTTAAGGATAGCCCTTTGCCTGCAATTTCAGAAATTTCCCTCTCAATCTGTGGTGCGGTGTCCTGAGGGTTTTCCCTTTAGAAATAACACGTGTTTGCATCTCGGCGTTTCTACAACCAAATTCAGACCAGAGACAAGGTTGCTTTCCCACACACGGCTGCCCCCCTGCCTGGGACGATTCCCCACAGCTTCTGTGAGCTGGGCCTGGCTTCCTGCTCAGGAAACAAAACCCTGATGGGCGTCTGGAATTACCAAGGTGATTTAACGATAGGAACTTCTGAAAGAACTAACCCTCAGCGTAAAACTCAGTCCAGATGAGGTCAGAAACCTGACCCCCCGGGCACCTCTCGGGGTGTACCCGCTCACTGCCAAGCTTCCAGAATGCCTAAGGAGGCGCGTGCTTTGGCTCAGATGCACAGATACAGGCAGGGGCCTGGGGGGAAGGCGGGGGGTGGGGGGATGTGTGTGTGCAGAACCCCCGTGTGATGGGCACACGTGAACAGAGATTCAGATCAGAGGGCCTCACATGACTAAACCGTAAACTCTAGTGGGAGCCACAGTATCAGATGGTATAAAATCTCACCCAAGTGCATTTATAATCTACTTGAGGTTTTTCCTATCGAGGCAGCTGATAGGAGGTTTACTGTGAGTGACAGCCAGAGGGTGAAGCCAAGTCCTGAGGGCTGAGGTACCCCTCTCGCTCTTCCCCAGCACTGCTCTGGTGTCCTCTGTTGGGGGCCACCTCTGTCTCCCTGCCACCCCCAGAGGGCCTGGGAGGCGTTGGCATCTGTCCCCGGCTGTCAGCTGTCACCTCTGAATCACCGCAGGCTGTGATCTGTGGGAGGTGGAGAGCTCAGCAGTGGCCTTGCACAGCGGAGAGGGAAGTGCTGCTTTGTGGGTGTGATGTGGGTGTGACAGCATGTGTGCTCCTGGAAGGGGGCGCGTGCGCTATTACTCATTCCAGGGAGCCAGTGGGTAGCATGGAAATGTCTTCTCTTGGTTTCTGTTTGGTTGGTTTTAAAAGATGTAGCCACTGAAAGGCCAGGAAGTAGGATTAGGGGATGTGCCAGCGAGCAAGAAGCCCCGCTAGCATCCAGCATCTCTCGCCCTCCGGTCCCACAAGCATGTGTCACCGTGTCAGTCACTTTGTTACTGCAGGACTATCCCTGAGAAGGAGACGTCAGCCTTGCTGGCTCCAGCCTCCTCCTTTTATTAGCCTGATGGGCTTCTATTAGTTTCCTGAGCCTGCCCTAACAAGGTACCACCAACTGGGCAGCTTAAACAACAGAAATTAATTTTCTCACAGTCCCGGAGGCGGGAAGGCTGAGATTAAGGTGTCGGCAGGGCTGGTTCCTTCTGGGTCCCGGGAGGGAGAATCCATTCCAGGCCTCTCCCCCAGCTTCTGGGGGCTCGCTGGCCATCCTTGTCATTCCTCGGCTCGTAGAGCATCCCACGTTCAATGGTGTCCTCCCTGCATGTGTGTCTCTGTGTCTAAATGTCCCCCTTTTTACCAGGACACCAGTCATGTTGGACTAGGGCCCATTCAATTACCCCATGTTAACCTGATGGTCTGCGAAGACCTCCTTTCCCAATAAAGTCACCTTCACAGGTACAGGGGGTTGGGACTTCAACATCTTTTGCGGGGGGAGGGGGGACACAGTTCAACCCATAAGAGGGGCAAAAGGGGTTTTGTGCTCACCTTACACGAGAGGCCACGGGAGTGTGAGTTATGGGGTCTGATGGCCTGGGATTGAAAGCTGCCACTAAGTAGCTGTGTGTCTTTGGGCAAGTTGTTGCCTTGTTTCCATACAGTAAATTGGGCAAATTAGAAAAAGATGGTTGACGGATCAAATAAGTTAATACACATAAAGTTCTTTAAACAACACATGGCACATTTAGCTCTCACTTATGTAAGTTGCTTCGGCTATTACCTCTGCTATTCACTTGCTTGTTTAAAGTTATGAGCCTTTTGTGTTACTGAGGACGCTTTCAAAAGGGTGAATTGAAAGAGTTACGGATGTTAGCCCCTGAATTTCTAGATTCATACATCTTAAGATTTGCTAGGATCCATTGTGCTTTGAATACTGAAAAATATTCGTCTTTGAAACTAGGTTTATTCACTTAACAAACATTTATTCAAGCCTTGCTATGCACAGAATACTTGGCTATGTGCTAAGGTGGATTTAAAAAAAAAAAAAATGACTAGGGTGCTGTCTCTGGGTTTTCAGGAACTTGCAGCCAGTGAGAGAGACATAAAGCAAGGCATTCAGGCAGCAATGGACGTCCTGCATGGAGCTGCACCCGGATTAACCCGTGTAATCCGTACAGGGACCTGATGAAGTGGATACAGGGCTACGGTCCCCAGTCCTCAATTCTGGGGGAAAAAGAACAAACGAAAAAACCTCAACTCTGAAAATTAAACTTTGTCCTTGCTTTGGTGCAAACTCATTCAATTACAGTACCTGAGCTGAACTGCTGTGAGGCAATTTGTTGTTTAATTATCTTCCCACATCACGTGAACATTCACACATTTCTCTACAGGAAAGCATGCGGGTGATATGTAACATCCAGCAGACACACCATATTACCTTTTTAAAACCTGGAATCTGGGGCCAGAGATTTTGGAAAAGGGCTGGTGGGCCTGTATGACTAGATATGTCACGGACGAGGAACGCTGCGGTTAAACTGTGTGGTCAGGTCTCAAGCTTCGAAGGGATGGAGTCGGCCTTGAGAGCCGCATGGCCTGGCTCCAGGGCCCTGAGCTGGGTCACGCGTGATTCTGAGCTGGAGAATCAGGACCGGGGAAGCGCTGAGGGCAAACATCTGACCTGATGGGCCCTGCCGTCCCCGGCCCCCATCCCTAGACTCCTTTCATCTGGAACATTCCCACAGCCTTTCTTTATCATAGTGAGGAAGTGAGCTCTGCAGGCTTGAGTCAGCTGTTGCTGCGCATATTCCTTAAGCCTGTGTTGCTTGCAGGTCCCAGAAGCAGCTCCGGGAGCAGGCCTACAGGGGCCAGGCTGGGTGAGGTGTGATTCGGGTACATGGTATCTCCCGGAGCCCCAGACGGAGCTGTGGCCCAGCCTGGGGGAGGGGTCCAACCAGGGGCCTAGGAACCAGGGAGCTTTCTTGTTTCCCATCAGAGCTGTTTTCTGTACCGTTGACTTTTCCTGTTTCCCAATCCGCATGTTAGAAAGCAGCTACCACCACCCAAACCTGCCTTTATTCCTCGTCCATTTAAGACAGTAGCCAGGCAGAGCTAGTCTCTTCAATCCTACTCACATCCCCACGTGTCTGCTTCCCTTCCATGTGTGAGAATGAAGAATGGGGGAGGTGGGGTCTGTTTAAGAAAACACAGAACGTAGGCGCCCTCCTTCCAGGTGGATTTGATCTGGGATTCTTATCAGCGACTTTGGGGGACCACCCCCCTGACCTTGGTCCTTACTGCTCGGGTCTGATGCCGTCTGTCCTGTTGCTGATTCGCATTTCTGCTGCTTTGGGATGACAGTCCCGCCCATTTGCTTGGGGCCAGGGGGAGCTGCTTGGCCTTGGCCACCCTTGATCCCCAAGCTCCTGGCTTCAAATTGAGCAGCCTCTGGAGCTGTCACACCACCACTGCTTGGAGGGCTTTGCTGATGAAGTCTCAAGACACCTGCCGGCGGGCCCCATGTTAATGTGGATGCACTGGGCTTGAGCTGCGTGCTCTGTGGCCTCTTGTTCACCAGGACTGAAACGCTAGGCACCCCTCCCAGACCTCACCAGGCCTGGTCACACAACCAGGCCGCTCCCTGGGCTCAGGCCTCCACATTGCCCATCTGTTTCTCACCTACCCATGTAGGCCCATGGGTCATGGCTGAGGGCCATGGATCAGGGCCGGCTCAGTGTCAGAGGCCGGGAGAGTCTGGCAGAGGAAGAAAGGCTTTCAAATGCAGACTTATTCTGGGCAAGTCACTTACTCTCCCTAAGGGTCTCTTTCCTCATCTGTGTCCTGAGGGGAATGAACCAGTGTTCTTCCAGGGCCCTTCTTGTTCTGAGAAATTCTGTGATGTCTATCAGGGACTCTGGCAGGAGTTGCCAAGGCTGCACAAAGAACGAACATCACAGCTGATGGAGAGGAAGGCATGCATGCACACGGAAGCAGGCTGGCCCTCAGGTGAGAGACCTGCTGACGCCAAGGCTGGGAGGAGCCTTAACAAAGAGCAGCCCGGGCAGCTGTGGTCTGGGATTCACATACCTCGGCCTGAGTCTCAGTTTACTCACTGCGCAGGCCTGAGTCTGCTCGGCTTAGAAAGGCCGGCTCGCAAGGCTGACCCTTGGCCAGTGTCTGGGAGCTTGACTGGTAAACAGTTCCCTACGCCGATATAAAACTTTCCCTTGGGCTTCCCTGGTGGCGCAGTGGTTGAGAGTCCACCTGCTGATGCAGGGGACACGGGCTCGTGCCCCGGTCCGGGAGGATCCCACATGCCGCGGAGCGGCTGGGCCCGTGAGCCATGGCCGCTGAGCCTGCGCGTCCGGAGCCTGTGCTCCGCAACAGAAGAGGCCACAGCAGTGAGAGGCCCGCTTACCGCAAAAAAAAAAAACTTTCCGTAAGGAATAATCGTGGCGCATTGTGCCTGTTTGTGCAAACAGTATGGTTTATACTGAACACCAGCTTTCCTTCTGGGAGTCTGGAATGTTGGCACGTGCCAGGCAGAGGGTGCCTCTGTGGCCAGCCTCCAATAAAACCCTGGACACTGAATCTCTGATGGGTTTCCCTGCCTGTGGTCAGCGTTCGCTGCTGGAGGAATTAAGCGCATCCCGTGGCACTCCACAGGGAGAGGACTCTTGGAAACTTGTGCCTGGTTCCCCCAGACTTCACCCCATGTGCCTTTTCCTTTTGCTGGTTTTGCTTCGTATTTGTTCACTGTAGATGTGGGTATACTATATGCTGAGTTCTGGGAATCTTCCTACCAATTCACCTCTTTCCAAGCCTGGGGGTGGCCTTGGGGACCCCCATACTCATGGACTTTAAAGTGACTGGAAACAAGTAGAGACAAGCCCGACACTGCAGTGTAGCCCCCCAGTGCTAACTCATGGCACACCAGTTCTGGGTTCCTCTACCTGCCCTAAGAGGAGCTTCACTTAGTTAAAATCTGTAAATATTGCCTCCTTAGCACTAAGGTCACCTCCAGCCACACGGAGAATCCAGATGTTGCACCGTCCATTGAGAGGCCAGATCATGCGTGGTCCAGGTGTAAAAAATCAGCCAGGACCTCAGCCAGACATTCCAGGATAAGGAGGGAATTTTCTGAAACAGGATTTGGCTGGCATGCCGGCTTATCAGGGCAACTCTGGCAGCAAGATTCTTCATCAAATGAGGTTATAGATTCTCTAGAGCCAAGTCGGGAAAGCCAGTTAGTCTGATATGTTAGGGAAAATTCCTGGATGGGGGAAAGATCATTGGAGAGGAAATGCAAGGTCTTCACCTTAGCATATTTAGACTGTTTATGTGAACTTTGAATGAAAACCACATCGCTTTTGCTGAACGCTTTAGGAAAGCATTCTGTTTAGAATAGAGTTCTGTTCTGGGGAAGTTAAGTCTTGCACTATTAATGGCAAGAACTGTGAGTCTGTAAGCAAATGGAAGAGAGTATGAGCTCTTGTGTTTGGCTGTCATATCTTTCATGGACCATGAGAACCCAAATCACGGATTTTATTCTCTAAGCAGCTCTCTTTCTGCTTGCAGGTATCCTGGGTGGTTGAGTATTTGGCCCTCTAAGGGCAGAAGATCACTCGACCACATCTCATATTCCAGCATTTATAATTAGCCCCTGCTTCAGAGATGCTTTTGGCCTGGTCTCTAGAGGCAGCGTTGGAAGTCAGCAGCTGTAGGAACAGAGCATCTCAGGAGGCGCTCCAGGCCTCCACCCACTGGAGCGTGGTGGCTAGAAGCATGGCTGTCAGAAGCAGTACTTAGAGTCTGTAAATCCCCTGGCAGTTCAGTGGGGTGAGACACTGACTTTACCCGCATGTGGCGTAAGCACGTTTCTCCTTATCCTTAGAAGAGTGGATTCAAGGCATTGAATCATGCAAAAAGCTGCTGCAAATGACATGCGAGGAGTAGGCAGATATTCTGCTCCTCTTGGCTTTGGTGAGGAAGTCTGGGTGTTGCTATGGCATTTGGAAACATTCATTTTCTTTTCAGAATTGTTCACATGATCCCTGTTTGGTGGAAGACCAATAAGAACACCCTTTCCTTGGGGCTAAAATGACAAAATGACAAAAAAAAGAAACTGTTGCCAGTGCTTTTATTGAGCATCTCCTTTGAGCAGAGAACATGCTATGCCACATGCCTGATAGGGCTGGGGATGGGCACAGGGGAGACCAGGCTTCTCTCCCTTCCAGGGCTTCCCTTTGGGCTGGGTAAGGGGGCAGCCCTGCAGCTCCTACCATTACCTGGGAGGAATGATTGATGGGCACTTGCAAGGCAAAAGTATAAATTAATGGAAAATACCTGTGTACATGAGCACATTCCCTTACATAGCATGGCTTGTAGCCAGAGTCAGGCGTGGCCAACTAGAGATGTTATATTAAGAAAAAGGTTTTCGAAGGAATCGTTACAGCCAGACATTTATTCAGAACCATCTCCTTTTTCCTGCCAGGCCAGCTGGCTCTAATCCCTTCCCTGGCTCTGTTCAGGGCACCACGAGGCCCCCCAGGCTCACACACCGGAGACTTGGAAGTCATTCTAGCTGTCCCCCTCTCTCGTGCCGCCTACCAATCACCCCAGATTTTACCCCCTCCTCTCCTCATTGCTGCCAGAGCTGTCCCAGTTCAGGCCCTCAGCATCATCTTTTTCCCCGAGTTTTTATTTGGAATTAATTTCAAGATTACAGAAGGGTTGTGAGAATAGTAGTGCAAAGAAGAGCATCGACCCTTCACCCAGATTCACCGACTGTTAACATCCCTTTTGTGTTCTCTTGCTTGTACTCTCTTTCTCTCTGCACAGACACCCACCCCTTTCATCTTCTTTTTAACCATTTGAGGATAAGTTGCATACATCATGGCCCTTAACTTCCTAAATATTTCAGTGTGTATTTCCTGAGAACTGGGGTGTTCTCTGATGTAACCACAATACATTTATCAATACATTTATCAACTTCAGTGACTTTAATTATTGATACAATGCTTTAATCTACCTTCCGTATTCCAGTTCTGCCAGCTGACCTGATAATGTCTTCTATGGCATTTCCTCCTCTAAACAGGATCCAGTCTAGGGTCAGGCACTGTATTGGGTTGTCATGTCTCTTTAGCCAATGTCAATGCCAATGTCTGGAACATGGTCAGGCCTTTCTTTTATGATATGATATTTTAGGAGAATATGGTTTCTTCTTTTTTGTTGTTTTTTAAAATAGAATGTCCCTCATTTGAGGTTTATCTGGGTCTCCCAATGGGTAAATTCAGGTTACACATTCTCAGCAGGCTCACGTCTGGAGATGCATGATGCCCATCTGCCCAGTGTTGGCGGTGTTAGTTTTGATCACCTGGTAAAGGCATGCCCGATTTCTCTTCTGTGTGTGACTACTTTTTTCCACTGCAACTGAGCAGTGATCTGGTCTTGAAGACCATTTGGCCTACCATCAACATTTCTTCCGGGATCCCGCATCCATTAATGGTGTGGACCTCATCCAGTCTGTGTTATGACGGTTGCAAAATGATGATTTTCTGTCTCCAGCGTTACTGTCATCTTTTGCCTGGATCAATGAAATAGACAGACGCCCTCCTGACGGGCAGCCCTGTCTTCATTCTCACTCATTCACCCCTTGTCTGTTCTGGTTCCGTCACTCCCACGCGTAAGTGCTTCCAGTGGCTTCTCTCACCCTCAGGGTAATCCTCAAGCTCCCTTTAGCCCGCTTTACGTCTTCCACTTCACCTCCACCTCACTCGCCTTGTCCTTTATCATCTGGGAGTACTTGGCTTGTGATGTTGCCTCAAATGTGTGCTGGCTTATTACTGTTGCTTTCTTGACCAGAATACCTTTTTCCTGATGACTTTGACTGGCAAACCCCTATGCATTCTTCAAAACCCAGCTGGGGGCTTCCCTGGTGGCACAGTGGTTGAGAGTCCGCCTGCCATGCAGGGGACACGGGTTCGTGCCCCGGTCCGGGAGGATCCCACGTGCCGCGGAGCGCCTGGGCCCGTGAGCCGTGGCCGCTGAGCCTGCGCGTCCGGAGCCTGTGCTCCGCAACGGGAGAGGCCACAGCGGTGAGAGGCCCGCGTGCCGCAAAAAAAAAACAACCCAGCTGGGCTTCCCCTCTGGTGGGCCTTCTCTTACACCTTCCCCTTCTCCTCCAAGGCTCAGGTAAGTTTCTCTCCTCTGGGCTCTGCCATAGCACGTATCACAGTGCACTCCCATCCACTCTCCATCACCCGCCAGACCTGATTCCTCAGGTCTTATTTGTGGAGTCTCAGAGCCATAGTCAGTACCTGACATGGAGGAGGCACTTCCTAAATGTGTCTTGTAATAATGAATCTTTAGGATAGGGTTGGAGTATTTCTCAAACATACTGGGCCAGAGGATTCATCCTTTCTCTTTTTAATATATATATATATATGTATATACACACACACGCACACACACACACACACACAATATACATATATATATCTCCACATATATTAAATATATTTTATCTTTTATTTTTTAAAGCATTTTATTGACTTATGACTGACGTGTAAATATCTATAATATTTAATGTATACAACTCAATGAGTTTGGGGATAGCTATATACCTGTGGAAGGATTCTCTTTTTGCAGAGCATTTTTAAAAGCTGGTGTTCCATAAAACCCCCAATACTTCAGAATGTGACCTTATTTGGAAATAGGGTCACCCAGTTAAAATGAGGTCATTCAGTGGCCCCTAATCTAGTATGACTGGTGTCCTTATAAAAAGAGGAACTTTGGAAACACGTACACAGGGAGAGCATCATGTGAGATAAAGGCAGAGATTGGGGGGATATATCTACAAGCCGAGGAAGGCCAGCAGTTGCCCACAAACCCCCAGAAGCCCAGGGAGAGGCAGGGGACAGATCCTCCGTCGCGGCCCTCGGAAGGAACCAGCTTCGTTAATATCTTGGTCTCTGACTTCCAGCCTCCAGAACCGTGAGACAGTACATTTCTGTCATTTGAGTCACCCCAGTCTGTAGTACTTAGTGGTGGCAACCCTAGCAAACGCATACACCCTCCAACCTGAATCTTTGATCTTTTGCCGTGATGGTGAAAGAGTGGTTTGTTTACTTTAACATCCAGGAAGGCGTAGAGGTTCCAAAAACGTCCCTTAAACACTCCCTTTCTGATTAGCAAATTATTGCCAAAAAACTTTGACACCTAATGTGGATGGACCCAGAATTTGGGATGCCACCTCTGCCTTGGGCCCCTAGGAGGTAAGGGGTCTGGTGAGGATAAGGGCTGGTCAAAAGAGGAAAAGCTCAAATGTGTACCTCCAGCCTCTAAAAGCCCTTTTCACCATCAGCAGACTGGTTAGTGGGATCATGTTGGCCTCTTCCTCTTTCTTAGGACACCCAATCCTTGCAAGGCTTGCTGTAACTGGCTGCCACCTGCATAGCTGTGTTTGGGGGAGTGGATGCAGCCTGCACATGTGATTCATAGCCAATCTCAGGGGCGTGTCTGCTGACACTGCTTGAGAACGTCACTCTGGGATTAACAAGTGGCCACAATAGGCCTGGTTTGACCGTCACCTGTCATTCACACTCTCCCAGCTTCATCTTCCTCCTCTCCTGGGGCTGTGCACCCAGACTCTTCCTTTTGAGTAGTTTTTCCAGAAGGATTGTCCTCCCCACAGTGTTGCCTCCAATTTAGAGATCAAGGCTACCAGGTGATATAACTAATCACCCTACCAGTGGTCCTCAGAGTTCGAACAAATACAGCCTCTATTTTGATGCTTTAGTCTCCTTCTCCTGGGGTGGCCTGGGAGTGCTGGTTTTTAGGATTCAGTTTTGGGAGTCATAGGTGAAAAGATCTGTGTTTGGAGGTTTTAAAGATGATTTGACATAAATCCTGTTTAATGATATGGATACTTCTAAAGCCTTTTGCCTGTTGTGTCACAGTCCCCAGAGCTGTGGCTTCGTTAACTCTCCGTTCTTGGCCTCATCATTATGCTAGGAATGGGGCTGTGCTTGGTAGCAAAGTGGGTGAAGCGGGAGGTGCAAACTCCAGCATGACGGCTTGTGGTCCCCTCTCCCTCTGCTAGTCTTTTTTGCTCTGCCAGCAACTGAACAGACATTCTCCAACCTTCCCTCTGCCACCCTGTGCACTTCTTTTAATCAAGGCTGCCATACTTGGCTGGGTCCTTGGCGAGATGCTGTATTAAGAGACCAGACCTCACTGTGGTGTCCAGCCCGAGAGGCTTAGGATGGCCACAGGTTGGACGTGTGCACCGTGCAACCCAGCAGGACGGGCTGTGCCACACGTGGCCTAAGGCTGCTGGCCTCTTAAAGATGAGATGTGCACTTTATTATGTTGGTGCATCCTCTGAGCTGCAGCATTAGGATGTCTCGTATTGAGTACATCTCTTGATTTCAAAGGAATAAGGGAGAAAGCTTTCTTTTGAAAGCAAGCTTGTTAGGAAGAACAGAGATGCCAGACCCAGCTGTCACTCCTGCTTGTTCTGTGGGCGGAGGAATCTTCTCTCCGCTTCAGACTGTGGTTTTGAGAGGAAAGAATCTGGGCATTGCCAAAGGACAAGATCTGCTTGTCTTTGCCTCTGAAAAATGTCAAACGAGTTTGTTTTCCTAAATCATTTGAATTCTACGGTTAATCGGATAGGAAAGGTGGGTTTGGAGCTGCTGCTTTTAGATTACTGTGGTCAAATAGGAGATATGATCAGGCGGCCTTGGATCTCATTGAAATGCATATGAGCTCCTCAGTATTCACATATGAATATAAGAAGTGGAGCTCCATGAACATCAGGAAATCTGGCCCTTTATAGAGACAGGAGTTATGAAGCATCCGCAGGCTTGGATGGCTGCCAGCCGTGGCCTTTACCAGAATTCTGCTCCCCTCCCCTATCTTCCTCCACTTCACCCTCTGCCAGAGGCTGAACTGCTGCTTTGCCTGTTTAGTGCCCTCGCTGTGTGCGTAAGACAGGATGTCACCGCATTACCGGTGATAAACATATGTTCTAGGAGGACTGTTACTAGTATTATTAATTTAGTTACCTTTTAGGGGGGTTCACTCAATAATCAGAGTGATTTTTACAGCGGAGCTGAGAAGATTGAAAGATAAGTTCTTTGCACAAAGGATGAAATTGAAGAGAACTCTAAATTCAAATTTGCCCCTTTGCCCTTGGGTAAGTGTGTTTCTGTGGGATGTGTCCGTGACGAGGGCCACATTTCATTTGAAAGAGACCTATCGTTTGCAGCGATCTCAGATTTGTCATTTCCCAGGAAGCTTTTCACCGAAAGTCCCACCAGTTCAGAAACAAGGGAGATCAAAACACGTAGGGGTGTGGTGGCAGCACGCCTGTGAGCGGACGCAGGAGGACAGCAGATGCCCGCGCTGGCGCCCGCGGGCCTGCAGAGCTGGCGGGGGTCTCGCTACCTAAGGAGACGAGGGCCCGAGAGTCTTTAGGTCTTAGCTCGCCTGCCTGAGGTCACAGCTGGTTGAAAACCACAATGGTCGTGAGATAAGCCTGCTGGCTTCACAGCCCAGTAGAGTCAGTGACACCATGGACTTGGCCGGTTCTCGGTGAACAGGGCACAACATGTGAACCCAGGGATGGGCAGTATTGGTCTGGGCTACAGACGCATGCCTGCTCACTTCTCTGTCCTAGGAGCTGACATCAAACGTGTTGCTCTCTGATGTTGAGGGCGCCGCTGTGCGCACGTCGCTGCCCTCGCCTCTGTAGGGAGGGCTCTGGGAGGAGGACTTAATGCTAAATGCTTAGCATGTAATGATGTCAACATTGGCTGTCGTGGATCGTGGAATGACTTCTTCGCGATGGTCTGATTACTTTCTGATTAGCTGATGCAGTAGTCAGGGTACTGGGCCAAGCCGTATTCTTTTTATTCGTGTCCATGTGAAAACCCAAAGGTTCGCAGTGGTTCCCGTCTGTCACGTGGGGAGGTGCAGTAGAGAGGAGAAAAGAGAGAGTGTTTCAAGAACAGGGCAGACATACACCCGGGCCATTTCGACAAAGCTGAAGCTTTTTTGGAAGATAACAAGCACTTATTTTAAAGTATTTAAAGGGCTCTTTATTTCTTAAAACGAACCAGGGCCGTTTGGGTAATAACCCAAGGACTATTTACATAGAAGGCTGTTCTCTGATTTAATAGGAAACAGATCTGGTTTTGACTTTTGAAAACATTTGTTGGTAAAATTGCTGCCAGGAGACCAAACCAGTCTGGGGATGGGAGGAAGTCTGAGCTCTTGGTTTTCTAGAAATGAGGAGAGCTGCCCAGAGGCAGCTCTGAGAGCAGACGTCGAAGACTGATTGAATACAGTCCAGGAGGTGGGTGTGGTTCACAGAGAACTTGTGCTAACCCTTCAATGGAAAGACCTGAAATGGCATGGAAGACCTGGACAGCCTGGAATGGTGGAGTTGGTCTTGTTTGGATTTCCTGTAACAATTATTACTGATTGCTAGCACTTAATGGTCTTCATTTCACCATGGAGTGTCGTCTAGGTAAGCATTTAGGATTGCAGGCTCTGGAATTGGAGAGACTTGGGTTCGTATCCTGGCTCCTCTGCTTACTCACCCTGGTGCTGTGGTTCTCAATCTTGACTGCACGTTAGAATCGCCCAGGGAACTCTTAAAACTCTGGTGTTTTTAAGAGCAGGTGTATAAGCATCTCTGGGAGTGGAAAACAGGCGCGGGTATTTTTTAAAGTATTCGCCCTCTCCCCCCATCATGGATAACTGTGTTGAGAACCACGGCTCAAGTAAGACCATGGAGAAGTTTACTAGCTCAATAGCTGTGTTTCCTTGCCTGTGAAATGGGGATAACGTTATCTAACATATATAGTTCCTGGGAAGATAAAAGGAGAGAACACATGCAAGCCAGGTGCTGAGCCCAGCACCCAGGACGCAGTCAGAGCTCAGTAAAGGACAGCCTACATCGCTAGCTCAGCTATTCTCCTTGCAAAGAGAACTCTTGGAATGCAGATGTGACACTTCTCACATCCACAAAGGAAGGCTCGGATGACAGGTCTTGCACTTATTTGAGACAGACAGACAGGCGTGCTCTAAGCTGGCGCCGGCAGCAGAGGAGTGTTGAGCGTCGGAGCCCCTCCGGGTTAGGTCTGCACAGGGTGGCCGTGCTGCTGTGGGCTCACTTTCTCAGACCTGCAGGCACACCGAATCCACTGGAAATCACAGAAACACGTTCCTCTTTTATTCTCAGTTGTTTACGCTCTGCTCTCCTCTGCCTCGGCACTGCGATGGCTGCTTAAAAACCAGTCCTGCGATGTGCTTGACCAGAAGCAGTCTCCAGAAAGCCAAATGTGAGGCATGTTTGGGTCTGTATCTCAAATCTTCTGCCGGGCGCATCTGGAACAGTTAATTCCCAAGTACTGGGACTGCAGGGATGGATGTCTCTAGAAGTCAAGAATCCAAATCAGCCTCTGTTTCTGTGATGTTGTTCTCACTCACTGATAGAAAATCACATCTACTTATGTGATGTACTTATTTCTACTTAAGTAAAAATTCCATCTACTTATGGAATAAGTATGTATTTCTACTTAAGTAGAAATTCCATCTACTTATGGAATATTAATCTGTGCCTTTATCACCTCCATAAGTATTAATTATAAAATTAATATGTCATGTCTGGGATAATTCTGCTCTCAGAACATGACCAGCTCCTCCCTTCACCTTAGTACTGGCTCTGACACAGATTCACTGGTTCAGGGGCTTTGACTGGCACCTGCGTGGTACTGGGGTGTGTATGGGATGCTGCAGAGCCGAGGGCTCCCTCCTCAAGTGAAATAGAGTGAACAACACGTCAGTGAGGCCATGAGGAGTGTGGAGAGCGTGGGCTTCAGGCCTCAAGAAGTCTGGGTAAGGATCCTAGGTCAGAACTGGGCCACCGAGACTCGGTTTCATCTGTAAAAGGGTGACCGTGGTGCCCATATTTCAGGACGGCAGGTGATACAGATAAGAAACTATATGAATTATATATGTCAGATCCATAATAAATGCTCAGTAGTGTAGGCGAATCTATTAATATAATAAATATATATTTTGTTCTAATATATTATAATTAATATATTACTCATTGCAACAAGTCATACCTGTTTTTACATTTAAATGTATCATGTCCTATTCATTTTTGAGAAGATGTAGTTTTTTTTTTTTTTTTTTTTCCGGTATGT
>NW_006770904.1:175316-176698 GCF_000442215.2 Lipotes vexillifer
GTATGTGGGCCTCTCACTGTTGTGGCCTCTCCCGTTGCGGAGCACAGGCTCCGGACGCACAGGCTCAGCGGCCATGGCTCACGGGCCCAGCCGCTCTGCGGCATGTGGGATCTTCCCGCACCGGGGCACGAACCCGTGTCCCGTGCATCGGCAGGCGGACTCTCAACCACTGCGCCACCAGGGAAGCCCCAGAAGATGTAATTTTATATTCATAGGTGGCACTGGATTTTCTCAGAGGCTTGTGAACTGGTCTCGGATGGTTAGAAGATACAGTAAAAGTCCATGTGTGATTGCAAGCGGTTTTCCTTGGAAAGGAGGTTATTGCATCCTAGTTCCTCAACATTTTCGCTGCCTTGCCTTCGTGTTGAAATGAACTTTCTTTTCTGCCCCTTCTTATGTGAACACTGTGTGCGCAGTTTCTTTATCCTGGGCTTTAATCGAACAGGCGCAATGTGGGACAGGGGTGGGGAGGTGCAGGGGTGTCCGGCACTGGGAGGTCAGTACTGCATCTACAGGATTCCACTTTGGATGGAGGTGAAAGCTCAACTCATGCCCTTTGAGTTGATAGCCCAATAATATTTTCCTGATTTACAGATGGAGAAAATAAAGCCACAGAATGGTGGTGTGCCCAGCAATTCAGCCATTGTAATCAAAGTTAAAAACATGCCCACCCTTCACCCCTACAATTCCACTTCTGGGGATTTATTTAGCTATATTAGCATAATTATGTATTGCAGCATTATAATATTGAACAACTAGAAACACCCTAGAAAGTTACTTTAAGGAACTTCTTTAGTAGCTGCTAATAACTCAAGAGGTGAGGATGGGGAGAGGGGGGCGACCAGCATTCCAGGCAGAGGGAACAGCATGTGCAAAGGTAACTTTCTCATGATGCACGGAGAAGATTTACAGCACCCTTAGCACAGCCATCATTTTACAGATCAAGATCACATTCTCCAAGGGCCCGTCTGTTCCTCTACGTCCAAGTTTAGTCCTTGGTTTTCTCTACCAGCACTGTCCTCCCAGGTAGGTAAATAGAGATTGTAGCCCAAGGCTGCAGGCCCCCAGCCCCTTAGATGAACGGGGAGGCTGGTCATGAGTGTAGCACAGCATGTGCTTGGAGGTGCCCCAGAGAGAAAGCCCTAGAAAGGGGCAGCTCTGAGGTTGCCCTGGGGGCTGTTTGGTTGGAGACATGTGCCCCTCCCTCAGGATGTGCGCGTTTATACAGTGACCTTTTACTCTTACGAGGGGCCTGTTGAAGTGAATCAGATGCTGGTGAACGTGCGGCAAATTCTCCAGGCCTCTGGATTTCCGGCCACACTTTGCCTAGTTTGTTTGCTTCTGGTGCTTCTGATGCGCACTAGCCTCCAGCTTGCTCTTCC
>NW_006770904.1:176710-183618 GCF_000442215.2 Lipotes vexillifer
CCGAGAACCCACTGTATTTCCCTCCACCCTGTCTTAAGGCATCCCGTCCCGCTCTATCTGCCTAGCTGATTCCCACTGGTCTTTTAAGGTTTGACTTGAACATCACCTCTCTGGGGGATGCTGACTCCTCCCTTTTCTCCCCCAAGCTGAGTTGGGCATTTGACTCCTGTGTTTCCATGGTGCCCT
The DNA here is from genome assembly GCF_000442215.2 of Lipotes vexillifer. Taxonomy (NCBI): domain Eukaryota; kingdom Metazoa; phylum Chordata; class Mammalia; order Artiodactyla; family Lipotidae; genus Lipotes; species Lipotes vexillifer. The sequence goes on from NW_006770904.1 coordinate 176,897, forward strand.
GCACTTACCCTGTGCGATTCTGTGAGGCTGGCTGCCTGTGACTTCCATACTCTCCCAGGACGTGGTACTTCTCAGGGCTGCACACGCTTCCTCTTGGCGTTCAAGGCCTGGAGTGGCCATACAAGAAGGCTCCAAGGATGCTTGTTGAGTGAATGGTCCGCAGACAAGCAGCTTTAGGAACCAGAGCAGGTGATGCTCTGTGGACTGGAGGGACCCGTACGACTCTAAGGGAGGCATCTGTTCTCTGCTGACCCTCGAGGGAGGGTGAGAAGGAAGCCACAGGCACCTGGGTGAAGGCGTTGGAAACGCACTGAAGAGAGAGAGAAGGTGATGTGCGGTGGAGCTGCGGGGGGGAGAGAAGTGTAGGCACGGTGTGAAAACTCCCCTGTGGGCTTTCCCCCGTGGAGGCCCTCCAGCAGGTCAGCCCAGGTCTCCGACTGGGGGAGATTTTGTCCCCAGGGAACATTTGGCAGTGTCTGGGGACAGTTTTGTTTGTCCCAGCTGGGGAGGTTGGCTAGTTAAGTGGACCATGACTTAGCCACATGTTGATTACGTGGACTCGGGCCAGGTGAGTAAGTGTTAAATGTTTCTAGTTAACTTGTCCATCTGACCAGTGCTGTGGTACAGGGAGTGTTTTATGACCAGAGATCCTGAGAGGAACTGGGTTTGGGGGCACATGGCTGCTTTGCTCATTGAAGCTTTCTGCCTCTCTCATTATGAGGACCCAGGTTTGGTGGGATAAATGGTTAGAGGGTGGGATGAGGGAGATGCATAGGAGGCACAGCCTGCAAATCCTCTGTGCTGCCCACTCCCGAAACAACCATGGCGGCTCGGTCCCATCGTGCACAGGCCTTTGACAGGAGTGGATGCACAAGGGGAACCGTGTAGGAGGGTGTCCTGATAAGAGGAAGGCGCTATGGACAGCCTGTTGTGCCCCACCAGAATTCTTATGTTGAAGCCCTAACCGCCATTGTGATGGTATTTGGAGGTGGGCCCTTTGGGAGGTAATCAGGTTGAGATAGGCCATTAGGGTGGGGCCCCATGATGGGATTAGTGCCCTTCAAAGAAGAGACAGGAGAGGGATGATCTCTCTCCCCTATGTGAGAATGTAGGGAGAAGGCAGCCATCTGCAAACCAGGAAGAGGGGCCTCACCAGGAACCCGACCATGCTGGCACCCTAATCTCAGACTTTCAGCCTCCAGAACTGTGATAAAATAAATGTTTGTCATTTAAGCTACCCAGTGTATGGTTTCTTGTAGTAGCAGCCCAAACTGACAGAAGGTGAAAGGACTGTATGGGGACACTTTATGACCCCGCCTTCCCTGAGTTTCCCTTTGGCAGAAGTGTCATTGTGGACATGGAAATAGGAGTTCTGCCTTGTCTCCCTCATCTGTTTTCTTCCCAAGATTCTTATTTCTTTTGGACAACATTCAGCCAGGATGAAATCTGGTTACCCGTTGTGTGGCGTTGGCTGTCTTGTGTTTTTGGACTGATCATTGTGGTTGCATCTGTAGCTTGCTGTTTTGACACTGGCTGCTCAGGGTGGGTTCTGAAGCCATCCGGTGTGCAGGGGGGTTTGGCTGGGGCTGAGTCATTGAGGGGTGAGGACCTCTCTTCCTTGAGCTACATTAAGAGGGCAGAGAGAGGATGCTACTGGGGGAAACAACTTTTGTCTTGGTGATTGTGAATATTGAGTGTGGAGAGAGCTGCTCTTTCCATGAAATCTGCTATTGGAAGCACAGATTCTGAATGATCAACTGTTTCTGGCAAGCTCTGGGTTTTGAAGGCAGGCAAAAGGGAGGCGGAACCTGGGGGAAAGGAGTTTAGTTAGAGGTTCTTAGCTGGCAACATTCCATACTTGGTGGCAACCTCGGAACAAATAGAAATGGTCATTCAAGTTTGTATTGAGATGCCGGGTTATTGCTTGGGGATATTCCCCATTATTAATGATATGCTTTATTCTTAAGATGCAGTTTTCATATTGCTACTTAGAGTAGGGTCGTATGGAGAAAAGAGTGACTACAGGGTCTTCTGGTACCACCAGAAAAGTGCCACCAAGCTTTGTGGTTAAAAGGCATGTGGCCCTGTTAGTGTGGGTGGGAATTGCCTGGAAGGAGGGCTCTTTCTGCGTAGGACTGGGATTCAGGAAGTCTGGAGTTGAGGCTGGGCAGGTCCATTCGCCATGTGGTTTAGAGGTCTGGCAGCCCACGAGAAGGCAGGAAATGAGGTTAGGACATGTGACTTTAAAGAAAGAGCACAGAGGACATGAAAGTCTGAACAAGCAACGTGAAAGTGCAGCTGCTCAAGGTGGGGTCGGACTGTGCTCTTCTTGAGTCATAGGAGGATGTGATCAGAAATGTGGAAAGAAAAGGAGGTCTGGCTAAGGGAACTTGGAATAACTGCTTCAAGTTTCTGAGCCTCAGTTTCCTCTTCCTTGGCTAGACTGGTGAAGATTGGAAACCATCACCAAAGAGCCTCACCACAGAGTTTGGTCCTCCCACCATTGTCACCACCATCACCACCCCTGGGAACTGAAGGTGTAGTTCCCTTCTCCAGCTCACTTTCCTTCGTGGAGTAGTTTTTCACACAGTGATTCAAAACAAGCAATGCAAAACCCAACTGCCCCAGTTCAGTCCCAACTCCATCACTTAGCGGTTTGACCTTAGGCGAATGTCTTAACCTCTTTCTCCATGCTTCAGCTTCCTTAAGTATATAAGTTGGGCTGTGAATATTAAACAGGTAAAGCATATACAAGGTTTTAGCACAATGACCAGAAGTAAGGGTTTGAAAAAGTTGGAAATTGAGACTCCTTAGGGTGGGGGTATCCTGATGGGAGGGAGGGGTCCTGCTGGAGAGGCAGGAGAAGGTGGGAGGGTGGCGTTTGGTAGCGATCCTGGAAGGTGGAGGTGGGGCGAGCACTCCTGAGACTGGCAAGTGCCCCTGGTTTCCACCGTCTGGAGGTTGTGCTGGAGGCTGCAAGGCTGATGGGCAGAAGGACCACTCCTTCCCCACCTGCTGCCCCACCAATCCTGCAGCACGTGGGCTCCAAGAGCTCCTTTCATTTCCTCTCATTACTGGTGTCCTCCCTATTGCTCACCATTTGCCAGTCTCCCTGGGAGCCCTGTATAGGAGCATTGGGAATACGGATGACAATGCAGATAACAACTCGGCAAATCCCTTCCCTATGCTTGTTCTTGAAGGTCACCATCCCATACTGTGGTTCCCATTCCTTTCAGAATAAACTTATTTTGGTCTGTTACTAAATCCCAGACAGGGCTGTTGGAGTGTGGTGGGCTGGAAAGAGGACCAAGCTGCTGACTGGGGTATTGGGATTTTGGTCCCAACTTGGCTATGTATTAGCTCCGTAAATATGTGTTTTCTGGAATCCGATTTCTCATCTGTAGAAGGAGGGTTTGGGTTGGATGATTTTTCAAGCCAACTCTAAACTCTAATAAGTTGTATGAGTTCTTGAAAGCTTTTGCCTTTTATGACAGAGCTTCTCCAGGAAGCAGCCTTCTCTGTTGCATCTCCCCATGGAAAGGTCAGCTCTTCTTACTCATCTCCCCTTGCCTTACTGTTGCCCTGAGCAGGATTGAGAATTCACCTGTTGTCTGGGGTCAGGGGCCTCACTTGTTTTCTCTCTGTTCAATAGGAATGATAATGAGGTGGGCTCTCCCAGGGTTGCTGGGAAGACTGAATGAATAGCATGTAATATGTCCAGCATCGCACTAGGCTCCGTAAATATTTGTAGAGTAAATAAGTGAATGAATGAATATAAAGTGAGTGATGGTCTAGTTCACTGTTTCCCAAACTTTTATGGTGTGAGATAGATGTAGGAGCTACATTTTATATTGCAACTCAATGATTCTGCTTCTCTGTTGCTGCATAATGAGTCACCCCAAAATCTAGCAGCTTGAAACCATAGCAGTCATGTATTTAGCTCTTGAATCTATAATTTGGTCAGGGTTGGTAGGGAAGCTCATCTCTGCTCTACGCTGATCATCTGGGTGGCTCTAAAGATGGAGAGGGGCTAGAGTCAGCTGAAGGCTCATTTACTCATTTGTCTGGTAACTGACATGGCTCTTCACTGGGATCTCAGCTGGGCTGTTGGCACAAACGCCTGTGTGCGGCTTGGGCTTCCTCACAGCATGGTGGCTGAATTCCAAAAGTGAGCATCCAGAGAGAGCGTGAGTCATCTGGAAGCCATATCGCCTTTTATAATTGACCCTTGGAAGTCACATAGTGTCACTTCCACTGCATTTTTTTTTTTTCTCACTGCGCCAGTTACAAAAACCCAAATCTAAGGGGAGGGTCATAGATTCTACCTCTTCGTCAGGAAGTGACAAGATTCTAGAGGAATATGTGAGATCATAAATACTGCAGTCATGTTTGAAAAATACAATTTGCCACACCAATATATACATGGATGTGTATATCTAATATAGGTATAATAGCATATTCATAGTGACATGTATATTACATACGTATAATACGTGAATATATAAAATGAATGAACTTATTACACAGGATAGAAGTCTATTTTCTGTTCTGTTCTTTTAAGAAAGATGCTCTTTACCAGCCCACTCAATTTCACGGCACACTATTGTGTTGTGTCCAGAAACTCCTGGGCAGAGAGCTGTTTCTAAGAAGCCCAGTGTCTGAGTTATGCCCAGGGTCCCCAGGCAGCACCAACGTTTCTGGCCAAGCTTTTTGTATCAGCAGTACCTGAGTGACTCCAGGATCTCGACCAGCAGGAAACACATACTTTTCTGCCTGCAAGGACTGTGGAACTCACCCCTCATAGTGTCTGAAATCTTCCTCCTTCGAATCAAATAGGCAGTCGGGCAGTTTTTGAAACAGCAACAACTGGCGGAATGTCCTGGCTGATGGTATGTGAAGGAACCAGCTCCCAAATGTAGCCACCCTTTTGTGTTGGGGCCACTCAGCCCTTTGACAGTGCCGTGCCTGGCGCGCGGGGACCAGCTCTGCCCTGCAGCCTGTTGTGCCGCTTCCCGGCTTGGGCAGCCGAGGCCGGTGACTGGGAGGTGGGGTGTGTCTGGCCGGAGCCTTGCATCCTGCATGGAGGTACCTCTGCCTTTCTTGCTTTCCTGGAATGAACAGATCCCCCACCCGCCTTGATTTCTTCTGGGCCTTTCTCCGTGTTTCATTTGTGAGGCACCCGGGAGCACACCTTGAGCTCCCATCCCACCTTGTCACCCAGAGGGCACAGTAGGCACTGGGGGAGGATGGACCTGAGGTTGTTTGTGGGACATCGAGCCCCATCCTTGGCTGTTTCTGTGGCTTCCTGCTGCTTGTGTCTTGCCTTGCAGGAGCAGGCAGGCTGGACCTGAGGCTTGCCTTGTCGTATGTGGCCTTTTCGGCCCAGAACCCTCACGTAGGAGGCGCAATGGAGGCAGGTAGGAAGGAGAGAGCTGGAGACCCAGCCTCAGCCTGACTCACCTGCTTCCCCCATTGGATGGCACCCATCAAATTTGGTGACAGGTGCCTGTGCCCACAGCTATGTGAGCGGGACATCTCAGACCCTTTTCCTCTTTTCTGGGAAGAAGTGATGAACATGGCTGTCATTTTCAGCTTAATTTCTACAAGAACCACATGGAGCCTACTTCTGGTTGGCTTTGTCTTGGCAGGGGCCAGGGTTGGAGCGCTCAGGCCATGTGTACTGGTCAGGAAGATGCATGGAGTGGAGACCCAGAAGCTTTCAGACCTGAATGAGGACTGTGACCCTAGTTTCTGTCTCTGAGTAGCCCCACAAGCTCACAGTCTTCAGATGGTTTTCATTCATTTTGAACTTTTCTCCCAGAATTTTTTTGCGGTAAAATATACATAACATGAAAGTTACCATCTCAACCATTTTAAGTGTACAGTTCAGTGGTATGTATGTATGTATTTTTTTGGCTGCGTTGGGTCTTCATTGCTGCACGCGGGCTTTCTCTAGTTGCGGCGAGTGGGGGCTACTCTTCGTTGCGGTGCACAGGCTTCTCATTGCGTTGGCTTCTCTTGTTGCGGAGCACAGGCTCCAGGCACGTGGGCATCAGTAGATGCAGCACGCAGGCTCAGTAGTTGTGGTGCATGGGCTTAGTTGCTCTGTGGCACATGGGATCTTCCCGGACCAGGACTCGAACCCATTTCCCCTGCATCGGCAGGCGGACTCTCAACCACTGCGCCACCAGGGAGGCCCCTACAGTTTTATTTTTGTTTGTTTTTTTACAAAATTGTGATTATACTACTTTTATAATGTTCTCATTAACCGTATGTGGCGGGCATTTTCTTATGATTTGGAGTGTCCTTTGAAATCTGATTTTAATGGTATTATGATATTCCACCTTTAAGATGACATAATGTATTAAGTTTTCTCTTTTGTTCACATCCAAATATATCCCATATGTACTGCATAGGGTGTTAGGTTTGAAAGGGAACCCCTTGACGTCTGGCTTCTCTGTGTAACGAGGATTTAAGATGAACATTGATGCCATCATCATTGTCAACATCATCTTCCTGATGTTTGCAAAATCTGTTACAGAATTGAGCACACTCAGGACCAACGGATCCAAGTTATGTGAGGGCAGCTTTCAGCCCAGTGTAGAGACAGAACTTTTGACAGTTGGTTCACAACTCAGCCATGGAGTGGCAACTCTCTGAGCCCATTGTCACTGTAATTATTTAAGCAAAGTGTGAATGACCGTCTGCTGAGGACATTCCTG
>NW_006770904.1:183628-192892 GCF_000442215.2 Lipotes vexillifer
AAGTCGTAAAGGATCTCCAAGGAAGGAGCCATCTCTGAGATACTTTCCAAAGGTCCTTCACGTGAGGCAGTGGAACGGAGCGGGAAGAGAGTGCATCCTGGATCCAAGTGGCTCCAGTCCCGGCTCTGGTACTTATTGAATAACATTGGCACCTTCAGCATCCTCTTCTGTATGGTAAAGTGGGTCTGACTGCCTTGTCAGGGAGACATGCGACACTTACAAGGAGCAGCTGGACTAGTGCTTTGCACATAACAGGTTCTCAATAAAGGAACCTGTCCTCTTAGGAGTGTCACTGTCACCGTGTGTGAATTTCAGGTGTTGATGGGAATATGTTCTCAACTGAACACTGAGATTTATGTCACTTTCTGTCTGCCAGGTACTATGCTGGGCACTTTAGATTTATTCTCAGATATAATGCTGTCCGGGGTTTCCTTCCATTATTTTCTTTTGGAAGTGAAACAGACATTCAAAGGCATTCTCTTGGTTTTCAAGACTGTTTCAGTAGATCAGCTGTGATGGGTATCGTGGCCCCTCAGACACCACTTCTGTGTGAGAATCACATCTGTTCCCACTCATGTGCTTCATCTGGGAGGATCTGCATTTAAAAGGGCATTAGGGCTTCCCTGGTGGCGCAGTGGTTGAGAGTCCGCCTGCCGATGCAGGGGACGCCGGTTCGTGCCCCAGTCCGGGAAGCTCCCACATGCCGCGGAGCGGCTGGGCCCGTGAGCCATGGCCGCTGAGCCTGTGCTCCGCAACGGGAGAGGCCACAGCAGTGAGAGGCCCGCGTACCGCAAAAAAAATAAAAATAAATAAAAGGGCATTAGATGTAGAGGAAATAGCCAGCTGAAGCAAGCTGGATGTAAACTAGTTCCTTGGGTAAAACCGCTAGTCACACACATTCACACAATTTACCCGGCTAGCTGAATGTCCAGAATTGTCAAACCAGGATAAGGCGTTCCCACCAGAGCACCTCCTGCTTTCACTAAGAGGAAAATTCTTGCTAAGAAGCCTAGGCCTCTGGTTCCCTGTGGCTTTCAGGAAAGCCTTTGTTTAAACAAAGGAACCAGCCCGCTCGTATCTGGTGAACACATGCTTCCTACTGAGATGGAAATGATCTGAATCAAAAGGAAGGTGGATTTCTTTATTCTGTCTTTTTCTGTGTTCACATCCACCTGAAACAGCTAGTGACTTACTTGGGAAGGGTCCCAGTGTAGATGTGGAAGCACGTCCGCTTTTTGGGAAGTGTCTTCTTCTGTCCAATGGAGGCATTATTTAAAGCAAGTCCGGAGCAAGTGGGGAAGCGGGAGGATGAAGGAGGGGATTTATTGGGTGGCGACTGGGGTTGGAGCTGGGGAGGGCATGGCATGGGGACACTCAGCGTCACTTGGTAAGCCTCAGCTTCCTCCTCTGTGGGCGGCGGGGTGGGGGGGTGGGGATCTCTTAGGTCCCTTCCAGCCGTGGCGTTCTCCGCACCTGCTGTCTTTTACGCTTTGGAGCACCTAGCTGGGTGCTATGAGTTCCACGGGCCTCTGGTTCCACCTGGGGTTTTCACAGCGTCACAAACCATAAAAGTGAACCTCCTCTTCTTTTGGTTGTCATTAGAACCTAAGGACTGAATCGCAGCCTTAACTGCAGAAGGGTATGACTAGAGGAAAGGGAGATCATGTGCGTGTGTATATGTGTGTGCATTGTGTATTCACATGTGTTTGGGTGTATGTTTGCAAGTGTGCGATTGCCATGTAGGTGAGTAGGTCTGTGTGTGTGATAGTGTATGTTCCTGTATTGTGTATGTAGAGAGGTGGAGAGGGTCCCAACCAGTCCCTAGTTTTCTGAAAGCCTACTGAGTTGCATTCTTCCTTCCTTAGAACTATTTCTCGTCGAAGGACGTACAGCTTATCATTTCAGATTTTGCGCCTTGGTGCTCCCCAGAGGAAGAAACCAGTCATTGATGTATCCATCACAGGTTTCTGTGTCTGTTTGATTGACAGCTGTGGAGAAAGGCCGTACTTGGCCAGCAAACCTTCTGGACTCTCAACTGGAGAGCCTCCTTAGACAGGAAGGGCTTCTGACCCAATAACCTACATAGTTCCTCCTGTGACATTCATCTCAGTGAAAGCACAAAACGTGGTAGATGCTAAAAATGCTGATTGAATTACAGAATGGTGTCTTTTTTTTTTCTTTTCTCCCATCTGCCTCTCAGAGGGAAGGCTGAAAAAGACTGATAAAGCAGCAGTTCAGGTAGAAGGAACAGAGCTTGTGGGTGGCATAGGCTTTTGTGCAGTTGTCAGATACAGGGCTTGGGGTGGTAGGAAAAGATAGATGGGGCTTTTCTGAAAATACAGGTGGATAGACAGTCTCCTGCTGAGGGGTAATTGTCTATTTTTCTTTTCCTTAGATTTTTATAGGCATGTGACTATACAACAGGGGAAAAAAAGCTTTCAAAAGTATCCATCCTACAGTGTACCACACTTCCTTTAATTACTCACAATAAAATGTTATATCTACTCCTTACCGAGCACTCACTGTGTGACAGGCACCGTTCTAAGAATTTTTGTTTTGTTTTTATGGTTTGTAAAACAATTTTTATTTCATATTGGAGTATCATTGATTAACAATGTTGTGTTAGTTTCAGGTACAGCAAAGTAATTCAGTTGTACATAAACATGTATCTATTCTTTTTCAAATTCTTTTCCCATTAGGCTATTACAGAATATTGAGCAGAGTTCCCTGCTGGGCTAAGAATTTTACATGCATTATCAGTCTTATTTTGAGATATTTAAGTTGTTTCCAGCTTTTTTCTATTATCGTGCTGAGATGAATATCTTTGCAAGTAACTTTTTGCCCAATTTGTGACATCCTGTTTAGAGTGAATTCTTCTAAACAAAATTACCGAGCATGGAATTTAAAACAGCCACTCTTGAAACACATTGCAGCGTAGCTTTAGTGCCATGTCACGCTCCCACACAGAGGAGGGCAGCCCCTGCCGACTTCTTCCTAGACTTGGAAAATCAGTCCTTTGTGGCAGTAGAGGCATCAGCCAGCTGCACAAATAGAAGCCCCAGAAGCTGAGATAGACACCTGACCAAGTTTATTCCAGAGACTTAGAAAAAAAGACAGCAGCTCTTTTATTGCGTTTCCATGTGATGCAAATTAGAGGCATCGTATTGGAAAGAGAAAACACATACCTTTGTTCTCACAGAGTTGGGATGTTTGCAGGAGGGCTCTGGGGTCGTCTTGGTTTGTGGCAGCTTCTGGCTGTCCTCTGTTCTTCTCTGCCGCTCTTAACTTCCTCTGCGTTCCACACATAAGTTAGCTGTGTCTCAGAACGAGATGGGATGGGATCTTCCACTGAGAGATGCCTCAGAGTCGGGGCTGTGCTTGAGACCTGAGCCCGGGGTGGCCCCGTCCCTCTGGGAAGTCGTCAGCTGATGCTGGTCTCTCAGCCACCCTGCCAGGCCTCCCTGAGGCTTGGTTGTCACTCTTCAAAAGCAGGGCTACATGGACAGATGGAAGGGTATATATTCAGAAACAAATCTATGTGTACAAAGAAACCAGAGGGTCCAACTGGCCTTGGGTTTTCCAGCGGAAGTGGTGTTTTCTCCATCCAGACCAAGTTTAAAGGCGTGGGTTCAGTTCCATGCAAGCCAACAAGTATGTATTAAGTTCCTTCTGTGTGCCTGCCGTTGACCCAGATGGGAAAGCAAACAGACAGACCAAGTCCTGCCCACATGGTGCTCAGAGCTTCCAGTGCAGGGAAGAGGAACACCGAAGGAGTGATTGCAGCCCCGCAGCTGGAGTGAGCGCGTCGTCCGGGAGCAGAGTCGGGAGGGGACAGAGAGTGATGGGGCAGGTAGGGATGTGGAAGGGGCTGGCTCCCCTCAGGTGGCCAGAGAAGGGTCCTCTGACGTTTGTGTAGAGATTTTCAGGAAGCAGTGACCATCTGGGGACATTCACAGGTTGGATGCTCCGGGTGGAGGGAAAACCAGCACAAAGGGGTTGGAGCGAGTTTGACGTGTTCTGTGACGGAGGGAGGCCAGGGGACCATGAAGGGCAGAGGAGGGGGAGAGTCAGGGCAGGGAGGCACCGTGGACGCTCGGGAAGCCACAGCGAGGACTCAGATTCTGTGTTAGATGTACTGCAGAGCCACCGGAGTGTTGGTAGCAGGATGACGATGTGACCTGAGGTTCTGCTTCCCACGGCTGTCTCTGGCTCTGGCTCTGGTTTAGCAGAAGACGGGGGCGGGAAGGAAGGAGGACAGCAGCTCCTGCCACAGTCTGGGGGGCAAGAGATGGTGGCAGAGCGTGGCGTGAGGAGTGGTCCCCAGGAGCACACATTGTAGGGAGGTCAGACATCATTTGCCTTCCCTCCATTCCTTGGAGTAGGGCTCTGAAAGCTTTCCCTCCCCCAGGGAGGAGCAGGAACTTCTAAAACAGTTTGTTCCTCTTTGAAATCGTGCTCTCCAAGCCTCAATCACATCCGTCTCTTTTTGGAAAGATGCTTTCCTCTCAAATGGGCACGAATCTTCCTTTCCAAGTTTTCTTCAACAGGAAATGCAGTAGAAGTCCAACATGGCAGCCCACACTTGAGCCGGAGCCACATCTGTTTCTTTCTGTCCATGCCAAGCCTTCTGCTGGATGGGAGCTTAAGAAAACCCCCCACAAAACCAGGAACCACCTGCCAGAGCTCTGCAACTATACAATCCAGCCAGGAAGCACTGAATAGACAATCGCCAGGATGCATTTTGAATGTCCCATCAGCCTCAGCACCTGTTGGACTTCCTTCTAGGGCTTTGATAAGTTTATTACTTTTATCGATAAGTTTAGTAAAAAGGGTTGAGAAACATTTTCCAGTATAAGAGGAAGGCGCTCACTAGACAGGGCTCAGGAGACCTTACTTTTCCTTCTAGCTCTGCTAGATGTGTGCCTGGGAGCATCCTCCTTGCTAGGTCTGTTGCTTAATGTTTTGTTTTGTTTGTTTTTTGGCTACGTTGGGTCTTCGTTGCGGCGAGCTGGGGCTACTCTTCCTTGCGGTACATGGGCTTCCCATTGTGGTGGCTTCTCTTCTTGCGGACCATGGGCTCTAGGTGCACAGGCTGTAGTAGTTGCAGCACGTGGGCTTGGTAGCTGTGGCTCACGGGCTCCAGAGAGCAGGCTCAGTAGTTGTGGCGCGCGGGCTTAGTTGCTCCGCGGCATGTGGGATCTTCCGGACCAGGGCGCAAACCCGTGTCCCCTGCACTGGCAGGCAGATCCTTAACCACTGTGCCACCGGGGAAGTCCCCTGTTGCTTAATCTTGAACGTGAGCCCTAGACAGCTTGGTTTCTAAGATGCCTTTCAGCTTTAACATCTTACAGTTCCAAGGAAGAGTTGAATAAGAAATAAGGAGCAGCAGTGACTGATGAAACCAATACTCTGGGCTTCTAGAGAGAAATTCCAAGTGGTGGTCTGGGTTTGAATTTAGGGCAGACTTCTCTGTGCCACTTTTTATGGCCTCCACATTCATACTTTTCAAGATGTCAGGGGCTGCATGACTTGCCTTGTTCTGTTAAAGGAAGGATGAACAAACTTAAGGCTGGAATAAAAAAACTTCTTTCATGCGGGGAGTCATCCAGAGGGCTGCATGTTCTGCAGCAGACTCTAGTTTGATGAGCTGTGTGTCAATCAGACTGTGCGTCTCAGAAGAGAAATTAACAAGGGAGGGACAGTTACCCACCCAAGAGAAGACTGTTTACTGCAACTCCAGCCTTCGTTTTTTTGGAAGGCGCGTTCCCTATTTTGTTATGATTTATAATCTTGCCTGTCCCCGGCAGTGGCTTTGGTTTAGACTTTAGAGTAGGGGAGTGGCTGGCTTCTAACAATGACAGCCTTAGTCAAGGTGTGGGGTGGAAGCCAGGTCAAGTAAGTCTGATCGATGCCTTTCTCTCTCCTTACCTACAAGTTAACCCATCCTCCCAGGTTCGGGCATTCACCCAAGGCATTCACCTTTAGAGAGTCCCTTTCTCTTCTCACTTTGTTTTCGTTTCCTCAGTACACCTGCTGCATATTGTGGTGTAATTCATCTGTACATTGATGAACGTGGTCCACGTCTTCCCAAATGCAGTCTTACTAAAATGAGTGTGTGTGATTCACCCCACTGAGGGTGGATTATACTCTTTCAACTTAATCATTTCCCAGCAGGTTCCCAGTCCAGACATGCATTATTGTTTCAGTGATGATGTGGCTACTGATGGCGTTATTCATGCTGTGGTTGAAAGAACCCTGTGTCCCAGTGATTCTTTACTGCTGCCTTTTTGAGAAGCTATCCCTGGGCTGAGGGCTTTGTTGCTGTTTTGAGCTGACATTGTTCCGGGTCTTTGTCTGACAGGCTGCTTGACGCAATAAGAAGCCTTTCACGCTAAGTGACGCCATCTGTACTAGCGGTACTGTTGCATTGGTAACAGCACTGGTACTTTGTGTCTTTAGGTATGTCCCCTGGCTTTGCTCTTGGAGCGGACTTAAATCAACTGGACGGTTGATTTGAGCAGTTGTCAGGTTGTTTGGGAAATTATTTCTAGACTCAGCCATTGGCAGTAAGTAAAGCACGGAGTACTGGAGTACGCTGGAGTGCAGGATAACCTAGCACGTGCTTCTAATGGAACACACTGCCCTTCAAAGTGCCATGTTTATCGTTGGTGCTCTATAAATAAGTTGACTGAGTTAATCTTGTCCTTTGGTTAAATGATAATCGTGCCTGGGAGATGATAATGATGATGATGCCGTAGCTGGAGAAGCCAGTGGCCATGTCTGAGCTAGTTTCTTTCCTGAGCCCCATTCATTCTACCAGCAAAGCCTAACTGCTGTCTTTGCTCTTATGTACATCTCAAATCTGTCCACTTCTCTGTCCCTGTCTCCATCAGCCTAGTACCCATCACTGCTATGTTGCTTAGATAACGCAAGTAAAATTCTTATCACAGAGGCTGGCACATACTGGGTACTCAATAATGGACACATATAAATGTTTGCTGTGAATAAGTGAAGAAAGTAAAATAACATCTCCTAACACCTTTCAGAAACTCCCAGTCCCTTAGGATAGAAATCAAACGTCCTTTCGAGGCCGACGGCTCTAGCCCCCGCCCAGCTCTCCCACCTCACCCAGTGACACTTTTCCTTGTGATGGCATGCCAGCCATACTGACTTTGTGCCGTTTTTTTGGACCTGCCAAGTTTCCGCCCACCCCAGGGCCATCACGTGTGCTTTTCCCTCCACTCAGAGCGCTCGGTCTCTCCTCTCTTGCTTTTTCTCATCCTTAAGATTTTAGCTTAAAGGTCACTTCATTGAGGCCTTCCCTGGTGACACTATTGACAGTAAATTCCCTCTTGTTATTCTCTGTCACAAACTCCATTTGATTCCTTCCTAGCCCTTCCACGACCTGAAATGATGTCTCTCTCTGTTTACTTGTTTATTGGCTGTCTCCCCAACTAGATTCTAAATTCCAGGAGGGCTGGGACCATGTGTGCCTGGCACATGGTTGATGCTAAAAAAACATGGTCAATGTTTGTTGAATGAATGAATAGAAAACTGAACACTAATCATAATAAACGTACAGATAATAACGCTAATGATCGGGTAGGCGAGTGGCCATCGTGTGCCAAACGCTAAACTGCATGCTTTGTGTTCATTATCTCATTTAGCCCTTTCCACGGTCCAAAACAGATCTTCGTGAGCCATCAAATAAGTCAACTTGCCCAGATATTGAAGCCAAACCCACACAGGTTCCGGTCTGTTACTTGATGCCCTGCAGAGGTGAAGCCGGAACCTCACCACCCCCAGTCCGCCCTGGTCCAGGACTTGGACAGATGCCTCATCTTGAGGAAACATGAGGGTAGGAAGGCATCCCAGATCTGTAGCTACTTTCGGGGCTGCACCACGCCCAGTAGCATCCACGTTCTGAGAGCTGTGTTTTGTGTACTGAGCTTGGGTGGCCAAGACAAGGTGGGTAGCGGGGAGGAGGTGACTCAACCATACTGCGTTCACTTCAGGAGAGAGAATGCCCTCCATCAGAGGGGATGTCAGTGTTGAAGGCGCTCAGTGGGTGGAAGGGCGGGGCAGACTGGCTGGCAGAGAAAGGTCATGTTTCCTGTGATCAGGCATGTTCTAGAATGATCTCATGGGGAGATTTGTATGTTCAAGTTCTGGAACAGGTGGAAGAGGGGAGGGGACTGACTTTTAAGAGGACATGAGAAAGGGACGGTGTCTGTGTCTAGCCTCTGAGGAATATTCTGTGTGTTCTCACCGAGAAGGGTGACAGCACTGGGGAGTGAGCTGAATCCAGGCAGTGAAGAGTGAGTCCTTGCAGCAGGCAGTTGGGCTCATTCCCTGCCACTAGGTGTTCTGGGACATCGTCGTGCTGCCCCTTGCCTTCAAGGTTGACTTCATTTCCCTGCTTGGACGCTGCAGCTGCTGGTCACCCGCAGGAACAGCAGGCAGCCTTCTGCTCCTAACCACGAGCTGGGGTGACAGTGGCCTTCACTCTGGCTTACAGCCTCTTCTCACTAACGCCATATTCATGGCACTCTAGGGCCTCTCCCTTCCCCTTTTTTTTAAAATTTTTTTATTGGAGTATAGTTGACTTACAATATTACGTTAGTTTCTGGTGTACAGCAAAGTGACTCAGTTTTATATGTGTGTGTGTGTGTGTGTGTGTGTGTGTGTGTGTGTGTGTGTGCATTTTTTAAAATTCTTTTCCGTTGTAGGTTATTATAAGACACTGAATATGGTTCCCTGTGCTCTATAGTAAATCCTTGTTGTTTATTTTATGCATAGTGGTGTGTGTCTGTTAATCCCAAGCTCCTAATTTATCCCTCCCCCACTCCCTTTCCCCTTTGGTTACCATAGCTTATTTTCTTATCTTGGTTTTCTATGACTGTGAGTCTGTTTCTGTTTTGTAAATAATCCCCCTCCCTTGTCTTGTTTAAAATTAAAATCGCTTTCTGTTAACGAATCTGTCTTTTACCTTAGACTGAATATGCTGACTCCTGCCATTAGCTGGAGGGAAGCCCTTTGGAAGTCCAGACCCATGGTAGTGACAGCTGACACTTATCAGGCACTTCCTGTGTGCCAGGCACTGCGCAGAAGCTCTTTCTACGACAACCCAGTGATGCGAGTGCTGTTTATCAGTCTCCACTTAGAGCTGGAGCTCTGGAGGCCCAGGGGGATCCTGTGAGGGGCCCAAGATCATGCACGTAGCAAGCGGTGGTGCCAGAAGTTGCCCGCAGACTCACTCTTTCC
>NW_006770904.1:192902-214240 GCF_000442215.2 Lipotes vexillifer
CTCTTTCCAACTCTGTGCTGGGCAGTGTGTCCGGCCAGAGACAGCCCTGACCGCCCTGAGCCACCAAATACACCACCTGCTCCATTTCAGACCAGCAGCTCGGCTCTTCGGCCTCTCCAGTCTTTGCTGACTAGTTTTGTTTAGTTGGTTGGATGTGCAGTAGGGCTGGGTGACTCTGGCACTCTCCAAATTCTTAAGCACTGACACCTGTGTCACGCGATCTGGCCCTCGATCCTGTGTGACCGCACTGCCATCTCCAGTCATTTCCAAATACGCACATCCTTTCTCCCCATCCAGATGGCAAGATGCTAATGAACAGGGGCCGTGCTTTGTGCTTCTCCCGTGGTCTCCCCAGAGCACGTGGCCTATCACTGGGTGCTTAGAAGTGGTTTAATAACACTTAGCCTGACTAGGGGACAGAGTAACCTCCTCTTAAGTGGCAGCCTTCTACAGGTGGATACAACTTGCATTGGACTGGTATTAACAAGCCCTTCTCTGTATAACACACGTGGCTTGCTTTGGCAACTGTAAAGCAGAGGAAAACATCACCTGTAAACTCCGGAACCTGATTTCTGTGATGGTTTTAGGGGCTTAGCCATCTCATGCATTTTCTGTTGGCCTCTTTACAGCGAACATCTCTGTGCCGTGTAATTCCCAAAGGCATTGCTGTTCTCAGTTATCTGTTCAAGAGACAGAACTAGGTTGAACTATGAGATTGAACCTGGTTCTCCCGGCAGAGTCTTGGGGGCTGATCTGCCAGGTTGTTTGTTTGCTTTTGCTGTGGGTTGGTTCCCACACGTGCTAGTTCGAGGGTAGCACAGGCTGCTTGACGTGCCAGGCAGTGGTAGCTGGTGTGGCCCTGGTGGGAGGGGGCAATGCATGCTTCAGAGCGGTGCTTCCTCCTACTCCCAGTTTGGCCAAAGAATGCTCAGACATTCTTTTCAGGTTTCCTCACCCTTGGCTTACTTTAGATGAGGAGAATAAAGAGCTAAATTCCAGCCATGTGGGAGCTCCCTGCCCTTCTGGACTGAATGCCCCTGTGGGTACCTTCGATTAGGAAAAGATTGTATTCGTTTTTCGTGGACCAGACCCCCTCTTTTGATTACCTTGGCTGAGGAACGCATGCTTGTCACCTCTCATCATCCTTGCCGACTCTGCCTGGGCTCACGTACCGTGGTAGCAGGAGAGAGTGGAGACCAGTAACAGCTAAACAATCCCTAGCAAGTGGTGACTTACTCCCCATGCCGCCCATCCCCAGACAGATTTGTCAGACTGAAAGTTCACCTCTGCTCCTTTCTCCTGCTGCCCGAGAGAGTGTGAAAGGGTCAGGGCACTGTGGGCAAATGCTCCACCAAATCGTGTGGCCAGCAACCTTACAAGAGAAGGAGAATGCCAGGTGACAGCAGAACACAGTCTCAGGTGCAGACCTTCTGGGGGACGTGATGGCCAAGGCTCACTTGATGACAGAGCAAGGGGGGCCATCAGCCTGGGTGTACTCAGTGCTCTGGCACAACTTCTTTCCCAGTTCAGATTTCCCTGGGCTTCTTGTGTGTACAAGTCTTGGTGGCACCGAGACTGCCTGGAATACTGTGAAAGGTGCTGAGCAAACAGCGTGCGTGAGTGCGTGCGTGCGTGCGTGCGTGCTTGTTGTCATAGCAACCCTGTCACGTCCCTCAGACGCTACACTCTCTGAAGCAGACAGGAGCCCAGGGGCTCCTCAGTTGAGGATTTGGTGATGGCCTTGCTCAGAGGAGCCCCATTCACCCCTTCACTGTTGCAACTTCCATGCTTCAAAGAAGGGAGGCAGAGATGCTCAGAGGATGCAGGGCCCTGGACTGTGTGAGCCCAGAAGGGGAGGCAAGATGAGGGGGGGTAGAAAGCAGACCTGTTCTCACTGATTCTGTAGCAAAAGGCTGATTCTCTCACACAAGGGTAAGCACCACTAGGCTAAGACTAACAGGAAGTGGGGGGGGGGGGGTTAAAAATGTTATATAACTGATATCACCAGTCAGATGTGACACTGGCTCTACCTCCCCATGGGTCACACTGGCTGAATGTCATGTTCTGCTAAAATAAGAGTCAACCTGTATGTGTTTTAGTTTGCTGGGGATGCCATAACAAAGTACCATAGACCGGGTGGCTTCAACAACAAAATTTATTTCCTCACGTTCTGGAGGCTAGAAGTCTGAGATCCAGGTGTTGGCAGGGTTGGTGTCTTCTGAGGCCTCTCCCTTGGCTTGTAGATTGCCGCTTTTCCCTGTGTCTGCACGTGGTCCTTTCCTTCTATACACATCTGTGTTCTAATCTCTCCTTCTTATAAGGACACCAGTCATACTGGATTAGGGCCCACCCTCGTGACTTCCTTTACCTTAATGACCTCTTGAAATGACCTCTCTCTCCAAGTACAGTCACATTCTGAGGTACTGGGGGTAAGGACTTCAACATATGAATTTCCAGGGACACAATTTAGCCCCTAACACTTATTAAGGGCTCAGTGGTAGTAGTGGTCCTCACGGCCCTTCCTGTGTCCTGGAACTGTGCTCAGCGCTCTGCCTGGGCCAACTCCTCTAATCCCTGCAGTAGCTCTAAGGTAGCTATGAATATTCCTCCCATTTTACAGATGAGGAAACAGAGGCACAAAGAACTTGAGAAAGCAGCAGAGCTAGAACTGGGCATCCTGGTTCCAAAGCCCATGCGCTGAGCCTCTGTACGCAGCCTCAGAAGCAAAGGCTTAGCCCAGGTCTCTCACTGGACACTGTGCTAGCGTCAGGTGAGACGTCTAATCTCGATTCATTGAGAGAAGAAAATGTCGATGTGCTCTTTTACCCTCAGGCCTGGTTCCTGTCACAGGCTGGGAGGACAGGCCTTCCTCTTGGGGGCCAACCGCTGACCTCTGTGTGGGGGGCAGGATGTCTCCCAGGTGACACTCTGTCCCTGCATCTGAGGAGAACAGGCCGCCCATTGCAACTGGATGAGAACGGACAGCTGGAGTCTCTCTGGGTCCTCCCCTCGTAGTGGAGGAGGCCGGCCGACAGCCAGAGAGGTTTGATTCCTTCAGGGCCTAGAGCCGCTGTTTTCACAGCTGGTGTCTCTGACTTAAGGTGTCCCCTTGCCTGGAACCTTCCTTCCGTTGCCCCTCCTTCCTTCTGGCAGTGCTGGGGGGAAGGACAATGGCTGACAGGGCTACATGTGAACTTGCCTTTTTGTAGGGCGCTGGCTCTTCCTGGGCTTGAGGCTTCATCATACACCTGGGTACGAGGCCCTGGTTACTTTGAAAGCATTTCCCACTGTCTCCTTGAAGTTAAACTGCTGCGCTGTGTGAATAATGATGTGCCCTCCGCTGCCCAGACAGAGCATAAGGGGTGGGGCTGGGGGTAGATAAGGTTTTGGTTTTCAGTGTCAGGGTTGCCAGATGTGTCTTTTTCTCCCACCCCACCCCCCTTCGTCCCTCACTCCTTCTCTTATCTTTTTCATCTTTCATCCAAAGTGGTCAGACCTCCGTTGGTCTATCCTGGGCGTCCCCTGATACGAATTCTGAGCTTTCACATTGTTCCCTGCTTTCCTCCTGCCAGCATACCCTGACTAGCAACCTCCTTTCCACCTTCATTGTTAACTGTCAGAATTTACCAGCACTAGGTAGATGCTCCCTTCCTAAGAGGTCAGATCATCTACGCAAATGCAGCGTGAGCCAGCTGCGGTGTTAAAGCCAGGCCCTGGGCTTCCAGAGAACTGAGTCCAGAGCAGGCCACCCTATCTCAATTGATCGCATCTCTCCAGAGGGCCAAGGAGAACAGTTCGCATCTCTTAGGGCTTTTGGGGGTTTTATTTCCCCGTGCTCCCTGCCTTTCTGACGTCATTTACCTCAGTTGGCCTTGGACCTACCTTCAGAATCCTACGAGGCTTGAAATCTGTATCTTTTTTCAGAAATTCAGCAGATTCTGTTTCATTTCAGTTTCTTTCTCTGTCAAGTTCAAATACTGAAAGGATAGTGTGTGGTAAAGTCCCTTTTAAATTATTTCTTACCTATAAATCTACCCATCTTCCTAACCGTACATGTACATAAAGGTATAACTGGATCGCGGTCACCTAACTTAAGGATGGTTGCTTGATGGCTGGTAGGATTTAGAAGTTACATTTTCCTCTTCAGAGTTTTCTGAGTTAAGTAAAAAAAGCAAAGATAGGAATATGTGTGATTTCTCCCAAAGGCAATAAAGTCACCCCAAAATAAATGAACATTTAAATAAACAAGTGTATCATCCCAACTGAGATGGCCATTGTGCACCGATGGCCAGGAACACACTGAAAGTAGGGGGCCCAAGGCCTGTGCCAGCGCCACTCTGTCTCCTGCTTATTAAATCTTTTGCTTGCTTGTGGCAGGATTTTATTTCAACCCACTGGCCTACTTTTCTTCAGGTCCTAAGTTGTTCACCTGAGCTCCTTTTCATGGCTGCTTTCTATTTTCTCCCTGCCAGGTCACATGGGGAGGTTCTCACAGGCAAATGTACATTTTTACTGGAGGAGAAAGTACCAGTAGAAAAAGTACTTTCTCCTCACAATTAACAGCGTGTTTTGTTTTGTTTTTTTTTTAAAGTGAAATGTGCCCCTTATCAAACTTCTGCTTCAAACCATAGGGAGGAACCAGGGGAAGATTTGGCCTAGCTGCCTGCTGCCCGAGATATGCTGCATGCCGTATTGTGCAGAAAATGTAATTAGGCACAAGAAGACAATCAACCCCGGGTCCTGCCGGAGGAGGAAAGGAAATTAACCTCTGCCTGCCACAGCTGGGGCCCAAGGTCAGGTTCAATTGTGTTCTGACCGGGCAGCTATTTCCTGAGCTGGAAAGCGAATGTGTCAGTTCATAAACATTCTCCACATGGAGACAAACAGTCCGGTGACAGGCCCCGGGCCGCTCTCCCTTCTGCAGTGTTGCATAGGGAAGGGCACGCTTCTCACCTACCTTCACCCGATCACGGTTTTCCTGGGAGCAAAGGCAAGTGCTTGCATCCTCTGGAAGCTGACCCAAGAAAAGAGATTCTTTGAACTTCTGCTCTCTGTTTGGGCAATCTCGGAAAGTCGGTTGGAAGGGTGTGAGGAGGTGAGGGGGGTCGAGTCGGAGTCACCTTATTTATTTCATCACCAGCTACTTTAAACAAAGCGTTTGTGTTTGCAGTTCTCTCCTGATGAAATTCAGTGACTCAGGAAAAGCCATCTGACTAAATCCGGTTGCAACAGTTTATTCTCTGAGCCCCATTTGATCGTAATTTCCCCCCAAATTAATTTCCCCCCAATTTTCCACTTTCGTTTCACTACATAGAGCATCATGGCTACACAGAAGGTGTTTATACAAAAACCCAGTCTCTGCTTTGGAGAAAGTTTGAACTTGGCCATCTTGGACAGTTTTCTTGGCGGTTGTAACAGGGTGTTTCAAAAGCACTCCAAAGAGACAAGACAAAGGGCTTTGTTTTCTTCTTTTTTTTATTTAATTAGTTTATTTTTGGCTGCATTGTGTCTTCATTGCTGCGCGCAGGCTTTCTCTAGTTGCGGTGAGTGGGGGCTACTGTTCGTTGCGGTGTGCGGACTTCTCATCGCGGTGGCTTCTCTTGTTGTGGAGCACAGGCTCTAGGCACACAGGCTTCAGTAGTTGTGGCACGTGGGTTCAGTAGTTGTGGCTCACGGGCTCTAGAGCGCAGGCTCAGTAATTGTGGCTCACGGGCTTCGTTGCTCCGCGGCATGTGGGATCTTCCCAGACCAGGGCTCGAACCCGTATCCCCTGCATTGGCAGGCGGATTCTTAACCACTGCGCCACCAGGGAAGTCCCCAAGGGCTTTGATTTTAATATCATCCTTTATTCAAGTGTCTGGTCATGGAGTGCTGCTCTATTCCAGCCTAGAGTAGGCAGCATATAGAGGGAGGTGGAGACAAAAGAAGGTGATGAGAAAGATGAACCTCTGTAGCCCAGGAGCATGTAATCTAGTCAGGGATGTAAGATTCTTCATCAGTAAGAGAGGTAGGAAGAACCAGAGGCTGGCTGTCCAGAAGGGGAGCCAAAGAGTGAGTGTATTAGTTCAGGGCTCTCTGGAGAAACAGAACCAATTGGAGATATATCTAGATCTATGTCTATCTCTCTCTCTCTAGAGCTCACATTATGGTGTAATTAGACAGTGCCTTGTCTGTCTCCCCATTGACCGCTGGCAGGATCGCATCTTATACACCACGTTACCTCCAGCGCCTAGCACGGGTCTCAGCAAATTATAGATGTAGCACAGACCCCGGCTGCCCCCTCCTCCCCCAGATCAGTTCTTCTCTTCTCTAGTAACAGAACCATTAACTTTCAGCTGGACCCATGTTTGCCAAGAATAAAGAAAGAGATTTATCATAAGGGAATAGGTCATACGATGATGGAGGCTGAGAAGTCCCAAAGCTGTAGTCGGTAAGCTGGAAACCCACTAGAGCCAATGGTGTATGTAGTTCCAGTCCAAGTCCAAAGGCCTGAGAACCAGGGAATCCAATGGTAAGTTCTAGTCTGAAAGCCAACAAACAGCCTTGAGACTCAAGAGGAGCTGATGTTTCAGTTTTAGTTCAAAGGCAGGAAAAGACTGATAGCTCAGACAGTTGGGCAGCAGGAGGTCCTCTTACTTAGCCTTCAGACTGAGGTCTTCAGTTAATTGGATGGGGCCCACCCACATTAGGGAGGGCAATCTGCTTACTCAGTCTACCAGTTCAAATGTTAATCTCATCCAGAAACACCCTTCCAGATACTGCAGGATAAAGTTTGACCTAATGTCAGGGCACCCTGTGGCCCAGTCACATAAAATAACCACCACAGTGGAGTTCTCTGTTATAGGGGTATCATCCTTTCTTTGCTTCAACAAATAAATCCTAAGCACGTAATTTCAGCTACCGTGACCCAGTTCCAAAATAAGTTTCGTTCTCACACAGCAGCCCCTCCAAAAGCAGTCTGACACTCCACACTGTCTAGGCTCCAGGAACCTGTCTTATCACACCACCATCTCTAGGGTGTCGTCCTTGACTGTGTGGCCCAAGATGACCTCACCCTGGTCAGTATTCACACAGGAAGAAGGGAGATGGAGAATTGCACCATGGGAACTTTATATTATATATATTATATGTATAAAATCACTTCTACTCATATCCTATTAGCTAGAACTTAGTCACATGGCCACACTTAACTGCAAGGGAGACTGGGAAATGTAGTTTTTATTCTTAGCAACTGTGGGTCCAGCTAAAAATGCATGGTTCTGTTACTAGAATCTTTGGGGAGAGGGGAGGGACGGCCAGGGCTCTGAGCTACACCTGTGCTTTGCCGAGACCCATGCTCGGCGTTGAAGATAGAGGGGTGTGTAAGATGCTGTCCTGCCAACAGTCAGTGGGGAGACAGACCATGTTGTGTAACAAGTCCTACCACAGGGGTGAACACAGGCAGCCCAGCTAGAACCAGACTGTCAAAGATGGCTTCCCAGTGAGCTGCCATAAATCATTTTAAAGGGCAACTGTGTTAGGCCCAGTGGGTTGAGAGTCCATTTGCTTAAAGCCCAATCTCAGCTGGACTTGTATTTTTGCCGTCTTTGGCAGTCAGAAGTCTGAATTCAGAAGTTGAGGTTCAGATCTTGGTTCTTCATGTCAAATAAAGAGATCCAAAATATCCCAGGAAGCATGAATTAAAAGCAAGTAGGATTCCTTCCCTTTTCTCTCTCTCTCCTTTCTGCCTCCCCCAACACCCCACGTTTGTTTAGTCTAGGATTAGGGAGTTCTGCAGCCCTAGCAGGAACGCAGGCGTCCTTTCTGTGCATGTGAGGCTCCTGCCAGCTTTGCGCAAGATGCCCTTTCAAGGATTTCAGGCTGGGGGCCTGGGGAGGAGTGGTGGGAGCCAGAGCTCTTATGTAATGAGGTGAACAAACAGCATGCGGGCGTTCTGTCTCCCATTAGCCGGAGAGGCATTTTATTTCCACTAGAAATGGGAGCAGATGTGAAAGCAATTAGTGTTAGTGGGTTTACAGTGATGTCCCTGGAGCCAGCAAAATCCTGAGGCCAGGTGGCTGTGCTTTCCTGGTTTCTTGTTCAGAGAACATTCGTGAGTTATTTCCACCCCTGCCCATCCCACCTCCTGCCAAAAAGACCCAAAATATCGCAGTTGGGAGAACATAATATTCCTTGAAGAGCAGAAGCAGTACGCCTGTTCTTTGGAGATGGAGAAGCTGCCTCAGAAGCTGGGGAAGGGAGGTCAGGAGTAGCTGGAAAATCCTCGCCCCAGGACCCTTCGGGCCACCGCTGAGTGGGGGCCTGAGCTTGAAGCAGATTTAAATATTAGGAGTGGTGCTCTCTCAACCCCTCCTGCTCTTCCTTGCTTTTTCTTCAATCCTGTCCTGTGCCACCCCCAATATGCCTGGAATAGGGAGGGTGGAAGTAGAACCCACGGCAGAAAAGGAAGCCCTGAGTATCTTCTCCCACTCCTGCACTGGAATCACGTGATCTCAGTTTCACTCCATCTCAAACTTCAACATGACCACCGTCACCACCGTGACCGCCAAAGCCCCAGAATCTGCCACTTCAGTAGTTTCTAATGTCAATGTTCTTTTCCCGTAGACCCCCACTTCTTCCTCTAAGGTCTTACAGCTCATGGTTTGTCATTGGTTTTCTACATCTGCGCCGTCCAGTTCGCAAGCTGCTGGCCAACCGTGGCTATTGAGCAAATGTAGCCGTTCCAAATTGAGATGTACTCTAAATGTAAAATACACACCGGATTTCAAGCACTTAGTTTGAAAGAAGAATATAAAATATGGTTTGGTTTTTTTTTTTACTTTTTTCATGTGATTATTACAAAATTTAAAATTATGCAAGTGACTTGCATTTGTAGCTTGCATGATATTTCTGCTGGGACAGTGCTGGTCTATGTTTTAAAATATTTTAGCACCATATTTTTTAAGTTATTGAAAATATTAAAAAGAGCCTTAAAACCTTCCAAAATTTTGTCTTTTTTAAGAAAAAAAAAAAAAAAGAAGAGACTCTCCAAACACTTGTAAGAAGAAAGTTAGGTAGCCAACAAGGATTTCACAGCATTTGAGATAGAGGGTAGAAACAGTCATCTTCAGGAACCAGACTAGGATGTAAACAAGTGAGATATGCCTGAGGTTATACAATAAGGAATGGTTGGGCTTGTGGGTCCCTGGAAGGAGGTGCCCCATGTAAAGGCATCCACATTCAAAACTTTTAAATGCTGGTTCCTCCATAAGCAATGTCTTCAGGTGGAATTTGACCCAGAGGACTCCAGCATGCTACTCTTGGGACCTTTGAAACAAACTGTTTTACACTACAGATCCCAGGAAAATTACCCATTGTAGAGAATTCACACCAAGCTTTGTAAATTGGAATTTCTTTTTTAAATCTGGAAATGGCATTTTACATTTTGCACCCAAGTCCATACATAGGCTTCACTCTGTAGCTGACATGTTCCTTTACTAAGAACATGGCTAACAGTGAGCTCACATAGACTGAGTTCACGTTCTGGGAGACGTCAGTGTTGGCTCATATAGTTCTTGTAACAGCCTCATGAGGCTGATTGTATCTTCATTTTCGTTGAAACGAAGCAAAATTAAGCTGTCCACTTGGCCATAATAAGGAAGTGGCAGACTGAGGTTCAAGTCCATGGAGTTTGGATGCCACGGTCGTAACCTACTAACACAAGGTCTCAAAGTTTTACTCCTGTGTTTTCTTCTAAAAGTTTTATAATTTTAGCTTTTACACTTAGGGCTTTGATTCATTTTGAGTTAATTTTTGCATATGGCATGAAGTAAAGGTCCGACTTCATTCTTTTGCATATGGATATCCAGTTTCAGACATCACTTGTTGAAAAGACTATTCCTTCCCCATTGAATGGTCTTGGCACCATTGTTGAAAACCAATTAGCCATAAGCGTGAGGGTTTATTTCTGAATTCTCAATTCTAAATATTTCATTGATCTATTCGTCTATCCTCATGCCAGCACCACACCATCCTGATTACTGTAGCCTTAAGTTTGAAATCATAAGGTGTTCGTCTTCTAACTTTGTTTTCTTTCAAGATCGTTTTTGCTATTCTGGGTGCATTTCTGTATGAATTTTAGGATCAGCTTATCCATTTGTAAAAAATAAAAGGGGTGGGTGGGCAGCTGGACTTTTGATAGAAATTGTGTTGAATCTGTAGATCAACAGATTGGGTAGTATCACATCTTAACAATATTAGATCTTCTGATCCATGAACATAGGATATCTTTCCAAATATGTAAGTCTTCTCTAATTTCTTTCAGCAATTTTTTTGAGTTTTCAGAGTACAAGTTTTGCATTTCTTAAATATATTTCTAAGTAACGAAAAACCCAAACAACTTTCTGGCCAACCCAATATTTTATCCTTTTTGGTGCTGTTATTAATGGACTTGTTTTCCTAATTTAATTTTCAGATTATTCATTTTTCTGCAAAACTTTAAATATTTAAATACCATCCAAAATACTAATATGACATTCCACGTGTTGTAAATACCTAAGTTAGCATGTGTTAGTTCTCTTCCTTTCTTCCTTCCTTCCTCCCTCCCTCTCTTTCCAATTAGCCACCAGGCCACTATTGGACCCATAACAATTAACAAGAATTCCTTGCTCTCATTCACTACACAACCCAGATTCACATCTCTTTGACTGTCTCTAGAGTGTCTTCTCATGGTTGGCCTTCTCAAATCAGGATCCAAACAAGCCCTCCCCTTAAACCTGGCAATGATATCTTTCAAGTAAGTCCCCTTCATTTTCTAATGGCTCCTCTTTTCTCTTTTTTGTGCATTGAGGATTTAAATTTATATAATTCAGGCACAGTGAGTCTCTGACCTCATACAAAGCTAACATCTACAGTCAGATAATCCTCATTAACTGGAATCAGAATCCTCCTGCTTCATTTCAGATAAAAAAATTTGAAACATAGAATTATTTCCTCTGGCAGTAGGTCCATTGGTCTGCACAGTGTATGATGCTGTTGTTAACTCTCCAAGCACCTGCCGAGGAGAAATAATCTCTGCTGAAGATACTGGACACACCACCATTGTTTCCTATCCCCACCCCCCCATACTTGAGCAACAAAGACTAATTGTTCTAAGGAGCGACAAAGAAGGCTCTCACTCTTCTCAGTTTATTTAATAGGGTGGAGAGCTAGATTCCCCCAGCCCTGCGGGAGAGTTGCTCACTCAGGGTCCCTTGTGTTCCCATTTCTCATCCCTGGCCTCCAGTCATCAGATGTGATTTCCTCTCTGTTCTTCCAAGATTCTTCCCTCTTCTCATCATTTAAAATGTTTACCTGGAAGCGAGACACAAGTCTGCAATTAGGATCAAACCTGGGCTTACACGTGGAAAAACCCCTTAAGAGTTTTTACATGGCATGTGCCTAAAAAAAAAAATCCCACTTTTGTGTTTTTTCCATTGGCAGCAATTCATTCTGACAAAGTGTGCTCTTTTCATCACTATATGCTTGTGGATTACTCTTAACTCATATTTTTCTTGCAGGGGAGGCATTAAAAATACTTCCCCTCCAGGGTGGCCAGACACCAGCCCATCAGCCCGGAAGCCACCTTACAACTGGAATAGGGTTTTGTCTGTGTAGCTGCCAACCTTCAAGTTGCTGGACCTTGGGGAGGTGGGAGGGCGTCCGGGATGGGAGATGCTCAGAAATCTCAGGGCAGAGGCTATTGACCAACTGATAAATACACGTTTTAATTTTTTTTCCACCTCTAATTGGTTGAGTACTGGCTAAATCTTGGCCCCAGCATTGTGCACGTTTCTGCGTAATAGCCTGTGCTGTGTCCATTCTAGAGCTTCCGCCTTCCATCAAATCTTTACTCTCTCCCCAGTATATCAGAAGACCAGAGGTCTCTCCTTTTAAAAACAAAACTCAGCATTCTCATGGTTTCATAGATAATAATCCCTTTAGGGTGGAACTCAGCTTCTTAGTGATTACGTGATTTACTATGGAGGATTTTAGAAGGAGAAACAATGCATTGGCCCCCTCGAAAGGGAACATGCCATCAAAGACATCAGACACCTCTCTCTCTCTTTCTCTTTCTCTCTCTCTCTCTCTGCCCCTTTCTGTTTCTCTCTCTCTTTACTTCATGGAGGTATACTTTATATACAATAAAATGCACTCGTTTTACGTGTATAGTTTGATGAGTTTTAATAAACGTATATACCCATGTAACACCACCCCAGTCTCAGGGTGTAGAATATTTCCATCATTGCAGAAAGTTTCCTGAGTTTATCTTGGGGTTCATACTCTACCCTCCCAGCCTCAGCCCTGTACCCACTGCTGTGCTTTCTGTCATGATAGCTTACTTTGCCTATTGAACAAATCTCATAGAAATAGAGTCATAGAGCATGGGCCTTTTTCCATCTGGCTTCTTGCACTCAGTGTAGCATGTCTCAGATTTCTCCACATTGCTGCATGTCTCAGCAGCTCATTTGTTTTTCTTGCTGAGTAGATTCCATTTTATGGATGTACCACAATTCCTTTATCCATTCAGCTGCTAATGGACATTTGGGTTGTTTCCAGTTTGGGGCTTTCATAAATAAAACTGCTATGAACGTTCATGTTCGTTTTTTTTTTTCATTTTTTAAGCAGAGGTCTTCTTAGAAGCCCATATGATTTTAAATTTTTATTTATTTATTTATTTATGGCTGTGTTGGGTCTTCGTTTCTGTGCGAGGGCTTTCTCTAGTTGTGGCAAGCGGGGGCCACACTTCATCGCAGTGCGCGGGCCTCTCACTATCGCGGCCTCTCTTGTTGCGGAGCACAGGCTCCAGACGCGCAGGCTCGGTAATTGTGGCTCACGGGCCTAGTTGCTCCGCGGCATGTGGGATCCTCCCAGACCAGGGCTCGAACCCATGTGCCCTGCATTGGCAGGCAGATTCTCAACCACTGCGCCACTGGGGAAGCCCCATGTTCAGGGGTTTTTGTTTTTATTTCTCCTCAGTACATTTCTAGGAATGGAGTTGCTGGGCTTTAGGGTCGATATATGTGGGGGGTTTTAAGTACATATTTTAAATTTTTATTTTATTTATATTTATTTTTTTTGGCTGCATTGAGTCTTCGTTGCTGCACGTGGGCTTTCTCTAGTTGCACTGAGCGGGAGCCACTCTTCGTTGCGGTGCGCGGGCTTCTCATTGTGGCGGCTTCTCCCATTGCAGAGCGCAGGCTCAGTAGTTGTGGCACGCAGCCTCAGTAGCTGTGGTGCACTGGCTTATTTGCTCTGTGGCGTGTGGGATCCTCCCGGACCAGGGCTCGAACCCGTGTACCGTGCACTGGCAGGTGGATTCTTAACCACTGTGCCACCAGGGAAACCCTCGATATATGTTTTACATTCTTAAAAATCTGCCTGTTTCCCAAAGTGCCTGTATAGCCCTTTTCTTTTAAATGCCCAACATTATTATTAACTAGCTCGTGTTTTGTGCTAGAAGAAATAAAGAGAACGAGCAGAGTCAACTGGTGTCCGTAGCATATTTGTCAATAGAGAGGCTTTTTACAAAGACCCTGAGCCCCTGAATGGCCCTCGATGGTTCCTGTTCTGGGGTGCTGCTCTGAACCCTGGCTGGCCTGAACCCTGGCTGGCAGGAAAGAGAAGGCGCCATTGACTGAGAAGCACAGGAGGGCTAAGTTTTATATATACATAGATAGATAGATAGATGTGTGTGTGTATATGTATGTATATGTATATATGTGTATATATATATATATATACACATACATACACACGTAACATTATATAATATATAATAGTATATAACATATATTACATATACTGTATATTATATATAATACATAATATTATATAACACGTGTTATATATACTGTATATGGTATATGGTGTTATATAACATCATGTATGTTATATATACTATATATAATATGTATAATAAATATTATATCACATAATTTATCACAATACAGTAACTAACATGATACAGCTAGTGGCTAGCTGTGCCAGGAGTCAAACACAGCTATGAAGGCTCCAGTGTTGGCCCTTTTCCCTAAACTCGGCTTCTCAGACTTTCTTCTGAGTTATTTGTTGAGAAAAGGGAGTACAGACTTAAGGAGACAGAGTATCTGGGGACGTGGCCTATAGTCGGAAATTTCTTCTTCTAAAACTTAATGCGGAATTTGTATTTGGTTCCACATGTGTCTGTGTTTATTTTAATATAAAATATACTTAACATAAAAATGTTCACCCCTTGGGACTTCCCTGGTGGCGCAGCAGTTAGGAATCCGCCTGGCAATGCAGGTGATGCGGGTTCGAGCCCTGGTCTGGGAAGATACCACATGCCGCGGAGCAACTAAGCCCGTGTGCCACAACTACTGAAGCCCACAGGCCTAGAGCCTGTGCTCTGCAACAAGAGAAGCCACTGCAATAAGCCTGCGCGCCACAAAGAAGTGTAACTCCTGGTCACCACAACTAGGGAAAGCCTGTGCACAGCAATGAAGACCCAACGCAACCAAAAATAAAATAAATAAATAATTTTTTAAAAGATTCCCTATATTAAAAAAAAAAAAAAATCACCCCCGCCCCCACCACCCAATGGTCAAGTCAAAACACTCCAGGGGGATGCACGTGGGCCGGTGTGTCCCGACACACCCACCGCAGGACACCACCGTCTTCTCACGACTGCTAGGGCTGAATTGCTGTCTGGCCAAGTATATTTCCTGTTCCCCACCTGCTCTCCTGTTTTGCGTTGGCTTCTGACCTGGCGGATGGAGGCAAACGTTTGACCTGCCAGGTGCTGTCAGGGCCCTCGGTCTCTCCCGTGGTCCCCCTCTGGGTTTTATGATATGTTCTGTCTCCCATCCTTCTGGGTATGGCAGGGGCTGCCCCCGAGATGAGGCAGGGCCTGGGAAGTGAGGAAGTGAAAGCAGGTAGTGACAGTCCAGATGAATTTCTCACAGCAGGCTGGCTGTCCTCCGATGGAGAGCAGAGGGACCTGAAGCCAGACACCCCTTTTCCCTTTGAGGCCAGCTTCCGCGGGGCTCCACAGTCCCCAGTCACTGCTGGATTCTCCCCTGAGGAATTCTCCCCGGTCACTGCTGCGAGCTTGCGAAGTGACGGTCACGGGTGCCCTTGCCTTTCCCTGAGCACTTTCCTCACCAGGCCTCTCTGTGCTCTGAAGGTGTGGGTCTTCCAGTGCATCACTGCACTCCTGTGATCACTGCCACTCCAGAACTTTTTCCCTCCTTCTGGGAGGTAAATATCCCTCCCTCTGACATGAAACATCTGGTGTGTGAGTCTCCTATGGCTGCTGTAATAAATGATGACAGTCCTAGTGGCTTAAAATAATACAGAGTTATTCTCAGAGGTGAGAAATGTGAATTCAAGGTGCTGGCAGGGCTGCGCTCCTTCTAGAAGCTTCAGGGGAGAATCCTTTTCCTTATGTTTTCCGGCTTCTAGAAGCTGCCTTGGCTGTGTTTCTTGTTGATGATGTTCTCACATCACTCCAACCTCTAGCTTTTGTGACGCGTCCCCTACCACCCATTCTGATCTCTTTCCTCCTTCTGATAAGGACCCTGTGATTACATCAGGCCCACCTGGATAATCCAGGCTAATCTCCCACCTCTAGATCCTTAACTTCGTCATATCTGCCAAGTCCCTTTTGCCATCATATAAGACAGCGTTCACAGATTCTGGGGATTGGGATGTTGACCTTCAACCTACCACCACAGGGGACATGGAATCTTTAGCACCCACTCTTGGGAAAGGCCACCTGTCCTGTAGGGGACAGTGCTGCTGGTACAGCTAGCAGACACTCAGCGTGGCACTCACGTTGAGAGGCGCATTTGAAAGAGGGTGGCCACTCAGACCAGAGTTCAAATTCTGACCCTCTTGTTGTAGTGAAGTTGTGACCTCTAGCAGGTCAAATATACTACCTCTGAGGCTCGTTTCCTCATCTGTAAAATGCAGGCGGTAACCTAACTTTGCAGGAAAGATCAAAGATAAAGCATCTAGCACTGTGGCTGCAAAGAGTAGGTGCTCAATAAATGATGCCTATAATTATTTGGAGAATTTCTAGTGAACTACCTAGAAGTGGGACTGATACAGTTCCCCAGCTTAGTTTGCACGTCGGGTGCTTTCATAGATACGTCTGTGGTTGTGAAAAACATACTAAACATACAAATGCTGTTCCCCAGGCTCCCAAATTCTAAATCGTCTTCTGCAAGTTTGAAAAGGGCAGGCGATGGTGACCTCCTAGGATTACCTTCCTGCATCCCCCTCTGCCTGCCCTTCTCACCCCAGACTCAGTGACCGGCACGTTTAGTCCCAGGATCAGATCTTTTTGGAATGAATGAACCCCAAGCTGGGCCTGGAATTGTCCCAGCCGCTCAGACCAGGGATAACACAAGCCAGAGGGGGCGCTCCCAAGGGAAGGCCCCCAGCTTCCCCTGTTCATGGCTGAGGACTCACTCAGGTGGGAGTGATGCTGGCTGGTATTTATGCCCAAGAAGTTTCTTTTTAGTGGGGAGCAAAGACCAGAGAGCTCAGGAAGGCTATCCCAGTGACAGTGGCTTCTGGATCCTTTATTGCTCATTTATGAGTGAGGACTGATAGCTGGGCACTTTACATGTTATCTTTATTTGCTCCTCATGATATGACTGCCTGCATTTTGCTGATGAGGAAGCTGAACCCCTGAGAGGCTAACGCTCTTATCTGAGTTCGCACAGCAACTAAAGGGCAGGCCTGGCGTCTGCCCAACTTCTAAGCCGACCAGCCCGTGACACCACAGTCTCTGAATTTCTGGATAACTCATGAATCTCTTGTATTACAGGAAAGGAAAAACAAGATTCCCCTTTCAGAGGCCAGCCACGATATGAGAGTTTTATCGAGTGATTTATAGGCTTGTTATCGTGTACCCAGTGCCTCTTGGTAGAGGGCCCTGTCCAAGGCCCAGCTGTCACACTGCTGGATGTGCCCATGACCCTCCCTCCTGAAGCTTAGGCCCCTACCTCCATCCAAAGGACATTGTAAGGGTTTTGTTTTTTTTTTTCCTTTTCAAACAAAAATTGTAATTTTATCTATTCATTTTAAAATTTGTAATGCACTCACTGAGTTTAAAATTCAAAGAGAACAAAAGCAGACATGCTGAAAAGCCCCCCTCCCATTTCTTGCTCTGAGCCACCCATTTCCTACCCAGAGGCACCCAGCGTTACTGGTTATCAGTGTTCCCTTCCAGAGATATTTTACATAAATACAAGCAAATATACATTTATTCTTTGCCTTCTATACAGATGGTAATATAGCAGGCACGTTTTTCTGCCCCTTGCCCTTTTTGTATAACTTTCCATATCATATATGAAGAGCTTTCTCATTTTTATGTGAAAACAAAATTTACATAGAATCATGAAAAAGATCATGTTTAATGATAAAGTAAATCTTTTAAAAACAGTTTATATACTTATTTATCAGTTAGCTAGCTAGCAAAATACCTATACATTATTCCTTTAAGAAACTGTCCAAGGAAAATAATGTACTATTCTTGTAGCGTCTAAATTAATTTGAATAAGTAATGATGCCTACACACACAAAAAAGTTGTTTTGAATCAATTTTTTAAAAAATTTTGAAACTCAAGCAGCACGAGTTGGCATTATTATAAAGAAATGCTTCAGTAAGTTCTGGTGTCACCAGATTCCAGAGAAATGAGAGAGGCATGTGTTTGGGGGGAACCCCATTGCTCCACCTGGATGGAGAGCCTTGATGCCACTGTGTTCCTGCAGGGCTGCATGGGACTGGTCCGTGGGGGCCTGTCGGCAAAGATGGTGAGCCAGGGAGTATGGCCCCACAAAGCCCGTGTCACTTCTTTTCTTCCCTGGAAAGCTCCCTGACTTCATTTCTCCTACCTATCCACCTCATCTACTTACCCTGTCTCCCCCAGTATGAAATGAGTCAATTATCTGAGAGGACCCAGGGCCAAAACACACTGAAGCAATTTTTTGTTTGAATTGAAGTGTAATTGATTTACAATGTTGTGTTAGTTTCAGGTGTACAGCACAGTGATTCGGTTATACACACACACACACACACACACACACACACGCACATATACATACATATATCCTTTTTCATATTCTTTTCCGTTATAATTTATTACAAGATATTGAATACAGTTCCTTGTCCTATATAGTAGGACCTTGTTGCTTACCTGTTTTATATATAGTAGTTTGTGTCAGCTAATCCCAAGCTCCTAATTTATGCCCCCCTCCCTCCCCTTTGGTAACCATAAATTTGTTCTCTATGTCTGTGAGCCTGTTTCCGTTCTGTAAATAAGTTCATTTGTGCCATATTTTAGATTTCGCATAGAAGTGATGTCATATGATATTTGTCTTTCTCTGTCTGACTTCGTTTGATGATCTCTAGGTCCATCCATGTTGCTGCACATGGCATTATTTCATTCTTTTTGAGTAGTATTCCATTGTGAATATATACACCACATCTTCTTTATCCATTCATCTGTCGATGGACATTTAGGTTGCTTTGATGTCAGAAGGAGCAGTTCGTAATGAGGATGGAAGTACGCTGCATACCTGGTCAGCAGAGTTGTTTTGCTTCCCACCCCCGCCAGCCTCCCACCCCAGAGTTGTTTCTGGTCTAACAAATTTCAGAACCTCAAGTAGTTATCTACAAGACGTGAGCAATGGGCCAGCCTGTTCCCCAGCTGTCTACTAAAAGTAACTGTTTATAACCATTTTAAAGAAACTCCACAACATCCCTTGGTACAATAACATGACCATCATTACTGTTTATTGAGCACTTACTATGTTCCAGACTCTGTGCTAAGTTTTTAAGATGATTCTTACAACTCTCCAATGAAGCTGGTACTCTTTTTAGCCCCATTTTACAGACGAAGAAGTTGAGGCTTACGGGCATGAAGTTACTTGTGCAAATAAGTGGTAGAGCTCTGAGGTCAGACTCAGTCCTTGGTCTGGCGCCCCTACATGTGACCTTCATCAGTATTCTTTGCTGAAGCTTCACTGGTGTCATCAGGAAGTTTCAGCCAAGATTACTGAAATTTAACTCCAATTGTCATCTTTTGCCTTCAAGGAGACAAGCACAAAGAAAATCTAATGTTCATCATCCTCTGTAAAAATAACCCTTTATATCCTTGAAAACCATAATTAAGTATCCTTTCAAACTTACTTCCTCTGAATTCTTTCCTCCTCCTCCCTTGGGTTAATTTCAAGGAGTAAAAGGATTTATTGAAGATGGTTATTGTGCTAGGCCATTGGAGGACACCAGGAAATAGAGATGGTTCCTGGTTGTTCCAAAGGTTTCACTGGTTGGTTAATAATAGCACTTATTAAGCACTTACTGTGCCAGGCACTGTGTGAAATAGCTTACATGCATTGTCTCGTTTAATCCTCATAACAATCTTTTAAGGTAGATCCTGTTGTTACCCACATTTTATATAAACTGAAGCCCAGAAGGTTTGGGGGAATCTTGCTTACAGTTGTAGAATTCACAGATGGTTGGCAGCTTCAATATTACACGTGAAAATATGGCTAAGGATCCCAGATGTTATATAATGAAGGTTCAGAAAGATATACCTGATGCAGGCAGCAAATTAGAGGTGGAGAGATACCTGAGGCTTGGAGTCCTCAGGAAAGATGTCTCAGAGGAGACGGCACTTAAGTTGGACCTTGGAGGCGGGGTTGGCACAGTGGAGACTGGAGAGGAAGGGGGCAAAGGTCTGAGGGTGGGAGAGTGTACGGTGAGGCTGAACCTGCTTGAACTTGAGGACTTAGCAGAGGGGAAGTAAAGAATCCCTTTAGAGGGATAAATCATGGCCAAGGCATGGGAAGCCTCAAAGGCCATACGATGGGCGATGGCAAAGATTACGTTTCTAAACAGGAGGGGCGTGTGTGTGTGTGTGTGTGTGTGTGTGTGTGTGTGTGTGCGTGTGAGAGAGAGAGAGAGAGAGAGAGAGAGAGAGAGAGAGAGATGCGTATGATTGGAAAAGACTAATAGTAAGATAGATTGGAAAAGGGCTGTTAAACATTTTTTAAAGCCACTGTATTGACACAGTATGGACCTTTAAAAAATTGATTGCTTATCAGCAGTTGGCAAAAGCTCCTCTATTTGAATTTTGCAGTGAGTCGTTTAGATGTCCAGTTGCTGAGAGTTTTTCTAAACAGTTTACCAAACCTCTTTCATTTCAGCTCATTCAACCTAAAGGTGTGTGTGCAATGGAGGTTGGGCAGCATGTGCTCTGCAACGTGTCCTTGAGTGCTTTTGCACCCCTGAATTGTAGCTTCTAGAAGGACTAAAGTGCTCTCCTTCCTTGAGGCCGTGTGGAGGGCCAGCTGCAGCACCACAGGGAGCCCTGACTTAGCACCAGAGCCCCTCTGGCCCCCCATCTTCTCTCTATGCCCCCCAAATAAATGCAGATTTGTGATTCGCTTAGCAAGTCACGGTATAAAGAATGTTATACTTGGACCCCCCCCCCCCATGGAACATCTAGTCCAAATACTAGCTGTCTCTCTTCTCTCCAACATGCTTTACTATAAAGGGGGAAAGGTTGGATCACTGGGGGATTGTTCCAGTGTCATTGATTCCTTGGAGATTGGCGCAATCATTAATGGCTCAAAGAGGAACTGTATTAGAGAAACCTTTTGCTGATGGAGAGGGTGCTTGCAACTTGTATTTATTGTGTGTGTGCCTGTGTAACAGGGTGCTTAACGTTGCTTTAAAAACCATCAAGACAGGAACACACAGAAGCATACGGGGCGAGGGTGGTGACTGGCAAGTCGAATCTCTGCTGGGGCACTGAGGAATGAGATCTAGGCTGGGGCTGGGGATGGAAAACAGACTTGCAACTATTTTGCATTTTTAACAAGCACTTCCCAGACTTCTTAACCCTAGAATCCTTTTCTCGTGCATGGCAGGGCGATGAACACCCTGTGGGGCGAGTGTTCCTCAGAAGAGGGGCTTCAGCCCAGCCCCTCACTTTGTGGATGAGGGAATGCACAGGGTCAGAGTTGGGGCCGGGGCATGGGTACAGGATCCGCAGGAAGTCTCCACCTCCTGTCCCCGGCCTCGTGCCCACAGATACTGATTACTCTGATAGCGAGGTGTGTGTGGAGCGGGACACTGCCTGTTAAAAACCACCAGGCAGGGGCTTCCCTGGTGGCGCAGTGGTTGGGAGTCTGCCTGCCGATGCAGGGGATGCGGGTTCGTGCCCCGGTCCGGGAAGATCCCA
Organism: Lipotes vexillifer; assembly: GCF_000442215.2. Taxonomy (NCBI): domain Eukaryota; kingdom Metazoa; phylum Chordata; class Mammalia; order Artiodactyla; family Lipotidae; genus Lipotes; species Lipotes vexillifer. The sequence goes on from NW_006770904.1 coordinate 214,160, forward strand.
CACGCCGCGGAGCGGCTGGGCCCGTGAGCCATGGCCGCTGAGCCTGCGCGTCCAGAGCCTGTGCTCCGCAGCGGGAGAGGC
>NW_006770904.1:214250-230350 GCF_000442215.2 Lipotes vexillifer
CAGGATAAAGGGTGTGTTTGGAGAGGGGAGCTTTGTGCTGCCAACGCACTGGTGGGGGAGTGGATGACGGCCCTCGAGAGCAGGTTCTGCCAGGTGAATGACTTCTGCTGGCTCTGGATAGCAGGGGACAGCCCCGTGTCCTCCAAGCAGAACAAGGTTCCCCCTCAGTGTGGGCGGAGCCACTACCTCGAGTCAGCTTTCCAGGCAGTGGCCCTAGAACTGCTGATTCATTGGCGTGTGTCCAGCATAAACACAGTGCAGGTTTGTTTGCCTGGATTTAACAAGGGGGATTGGGGTGAACTAGAGACTCTCTGGGACATCAACGTAGTGACCCTTTAGGGCCTGGGAATAAAAGGAGAACAGAGGTCCATAAACACAAAGCTGTTTGAAAAAATAAGGATAATTGTCCAAACTCACTACCCTAAGGTAACCAACGGATAAGGACAGAGAGTCTTATAAACTGGTGTTTGATGGAAACGAGGTATGAAAAAAAATCTAAAGAAGTGAGCTGCATAGACAGAGCGGGCATGACTGAGGAGGGAATAGTTCATGACTTTCTTCTTATATATTATTATTTATTGTTATATTTGTTATTATTATTGTGCTCTATGAGTGCTTTAACTTTCACAGAGGACATTCTTTAGGCTTTACACCTGAAAAATGGGTGAATGGCTCTGTTTCAAGCACGGTGCTTTACCTGCCCCTCACCCATACTACTCCACTAACACTTACCTCTCTTCTCTCACCCTCCCACCCCCTCAACAGAAATTGACCTGCATGAAAAAGGCACTCACCTATTCAGTGAGCTAATAGCATAAGTTATGCTCATAAACCCCTTGATGACTGCTTAACCTTAATGCACCGAAAGAAAAGAAAAATGATTCTGTTCTTTCCTTTCCCAGCCTGGCAGAAATGCAGGAGAGGAATCTTCTCTAGGTCCCAGACCCCTATCTTCCTCTCCCCAGCCCCAAGCAGGGCAGCAACGCTTCCTTGTTGCAGAACGATTGGTTTTTACAGAAGGTTCCCACCATCATCACTTGCCAGTTTTAAAGACCGTTTAAAGACCGTTCCATGAGCTCCATCGGCATTTTTAGCTTGCTGATGTCATCTCTTCGTTGGTTGGGACCAGAGCCCTGTGGGAGCAGGTGCCTGGGTGGGTCCTCTCCTGCCAGTCCTGTCTGGAGATGCTGACACAGGCCTGAGATGAGAACGTCGGCCTCTCTGTGGACGTATACCTCCTCTGCTCTCCCCTCACCCCAACCAGGGAAGTGGCTGCAGCTGTTGCTAAGCAACCAGTTTACTCTGTGCTCTCCTGGTCAGCAGATACAGAAGCAGCCCTGCAACTCCTGCTGGAGAGTTCCAGCTGGGAGATACCCAAGGGCTGGACTTGAACTCTGCTGCTGCCCACCACCTCTGACCCTCCCCTCTGTGCTGAGGGGCCCGTCTTCCCAGAGGTGTGGGTTTGCCTTTCGAGACTAGAAAAAATAATCTAGATCATTGACATGATCATAGATTCAGCTTAAATTAAACAGAATCTCAGAAGTTTAAAGTGATGTATACCTAAAGTTTATATCTCCATGAGTCCTTAAAACCCTTAAGAGGCAGCTGATTGTGTTACTTTGCATCAGAAAGCTCAGAAAATTTTATTCATTCTCTAAGGTGCCCTACACGTCTTTGCCCCCTAGCGGGTGGGACCTGTGAGCTTGGAGTATCAGTAGCCCCTGTATCACTCACACCTCGCTGGACCTCTGTAGATCTGTAAGGGCTTCTGCAGGCCAGCTTCAGACTTTCTTTTCAGGTTCAGACTTCTATTGTAAACTGTGAACAGGTACTAAAAAGTATCTACAGCAAGCCAAGAACGATGCCAAGGGGAAACCAAAGTATTGACCAGTATAAGATGGCTCCTGCCTTTAAAGAACTTCTAACCATGGCTTAGGGGAGAGAGTACATAGACTGTTCTAGAACAAAGGTTCCCAAACATTCTTCATTCATGGTGCTCTTAATGTCTCAGTAATTTTTTCATGGTGCTCCTAGGCCACAAGAAAGACCTGGCAATTCCATTTAGTAAGTCCAAATAATAAGATCCCAGTAGTATCCAATAGACATATATACTGTGTCTCAACAACATAACAGATACTTGAAAAAAAAAAACATAAATTGAAGGAATAAAAATATTTGTATTGCACTCTTAAATGATCAGAATGAGTTACACTGGGATATGTGTGCCCATTGGGCACCGCACAACTCAAACCACAGAATCAGAGAGAACACACCACCCTCATTTCCCGTCCTGCCTCGATTAGTTTATTTGCTTTTCATCACAGCGACTGCCAAAAACCGAGCTTCACAGAGGTGGCATGTTATCAAAAGGAATGTAGTGCAAGTCAGTATTGAAACTGTGAACTTTTTAGAGCGAGTATCTCCCGCATAGACGTCGAGTACTATGTTTTCCTCAGAAATGGAAAATACACTGCAGTGCCCCTGCGAGTTCGGTATGGGGTCCCTGGATGCCTTGGGTGCCGAGACGTTCAGGCTGGGAACTGTGGTTCTAAAGCACAGAAACTAGTAGTGGAAAATACAAGACCAGGTAGAGGCTGGGCACCCCCCTCCCACTGCTTCCCCGGGAGGCCCTTACTAAGCGTTTGTGGGATGAGCGAATAATTACATGAAAATCCATGATTACAGCTGGGTTCCTCGGCAGTCATGTTTTACTGCCTGTCAAGTTGTATTTAGAATCACGATGTACTTTTCAAGGTGAGTCATGGGTACGCGGAGGGAACCAGAATATGTGGGTTTGAATCCCGGCTCTACCACTTACTAGGATGTGAATGGGTTTGGCTTCATGGTTCGTGATATGGGGATGACAGTGACTCTCCAGGGTGTTGGGAGGATCTGATGAGCGCAGGTGCGCTTTGCCGGGTGCTTTGTACCTAGTGCACTCATCAGTCACTACATGGTAGTTGTTTCCATAACCCTTCCTCCTGGGGTGGACATTTAGACTTTCTGCGGTTGAGCACTGACAGGCTTTTCTCAGGAGGAGGGGTTAATGAGAGGTGGGTGGGTGAGGGCTGTGGTGGAGGAGGGAGAGGGACAAGCCACACCTGCCTGCTCTCCGGGGCCCTTAACGACACCCGCCCCACTGTGGAACAGAGCAAACCAAGCCTGGGTCTCTGTCCTTGTTCTCTGTTTCTGGCACACCTTTAGGGCTCTGCTGTGTCTAAGATATCTGGACATCTCCCCACAGTTCTGTGCAAGTCTGATGTGTGGCCGGGTGTTCACGAGCCCCAGGCCAGGCTTATTCCAGCGCTGTGCCCATGTAGAGCCCTCCTCTGGGAGTCAGAGAGAGCCCCTTCCGTGCAGGAGCATCCTCTGGATGTATAAAGAGCTGTTATCACCTGTATGCCTGTATCCCGCCTCCTTCAGGGCCTCACAGTAGTACTGTGTGGAAGAGAAAGCATTAAGACTTGACTCAGCCCTTCTCCTCATCTGCACAATGGGGCTGCTTCCCCCTGACATCACCAGGCAGCCCACGAGCTTTCTCGCTTTTCAGGCTTTCAGCTAGCATTGCTCAGGCAAACACAGACCCAGGTACGCCCAGTTTTCTGGGAGTTCCTGCCAGCTAGGTTTTTGCCTTTACAAAGAACCTGCATTGTTTGCAAATTGTTGCCCAAACAAGACAACAGCAACAAAACCAGCAAAGCTCTAAGACTCACCCTAGCCAGCACCCGGGCCTTTCAGCCACGGTTGGCTAAATTTGCTGAATCTTCATCTGCTCAGTGCACGGGATTGTCATCTGGTCCAGAGAGGAAAAACCGAACACTGTCTCTTTAAGAGAAAAGGTTGGTGGAGGGAGGATGTAGCTGGCTTCTTCGCCGCTGCTGCTCGGGGAGGACGACGGATCTCTGTGTTCAGTTAGGGGCTTTGTAACGTCCCCCTGCAAACCCCACCCTCCCCGAGTCTTGCCCATTTCTGAGGTTCTGAGTTCTGTGGACAGGGCCCTCGTCCTGGTGATGACGGTAGCACAGATCCGTGCAGATATCAGCTGCAGCCAAGGGTGAGGGGTGGTTCTCAGAAAAGGGATTCCAATCTGCAGCCTCGGTCACTAGCTGAGCTTCAGTTATTTACAGGAACAGCCGATAAGGTGCTCAGCCAAATGTCTCATGCTGCCTTTACCCTTCCGCCTGCCTGGCCTCGCCTCCCGGGCCACCCCACATAGCCAGTGATGCCAATGGAAGTCCCTGCCGGGGTGTGCCCCATGTCAAGTGACTCAACACCCCAGCCGGTGCATCTAGCATCCAGCCCGGGGATTCCAGGCAGAGCATGCTGCAGCAGATTTGTTTTTTCGGGGGGCTTTTTTGCTACTGCATCTCAGCAGTAACTTCATTCTTGCAATAGGCTTATTCCTTCCAGCAGACTTTCCTAAAAACTATTCATTTCGTATTCTCAGCAGTCCTATCAAGCTGGCAGGGCCATGTATCAGCCCCATTTCACAGATGGCTTTTGCACATCGCATCAGTGGCAAAGGCAGACTTAGAACCCATTTCGATTTCAAGTCTTGGTACCTTAACCACTGCCAAAACCACACACCACCACGCCCACCCCTTGCTGTGATGCACTTACCTCCCTGCCCCTGATCTCTTTTGAATTTTTGTCTCTCTCAGAGCTGACATGAGCTGTTTTTGTTTGGATGTGTTATTGAATTCAGCAGACATTAATGAGCACTTTTCATGTGTCAGGACAGTACCTGTTGTCATTTCATCCTCAAGGCAGCCTTTTGAAGAAGCCGTTATTCTTCCAATTTTATAATAAGGGAACTGAGCTCCCTCAACATCAAATGGCTTGGGTCACACAGTTCCAAATGCCAGAATCAGAATTTCAATCCACGTCCTCCCGACCCCCATTCCACTTCCCTTTCCAATAAATCACGCCGGATCTTGGGCTGTTTTATTTATAGGCCCTCAGTGGTTCCTCTGTGCCCAAATCAATCTTTTCACAAAGGGGTCCAGAAAGCTTGTAAACCTGTTGTACTAGAGAAGCATTTTAACTGCCAACAACAGAAATTGCCTGGCCGATTTTAGCAGAATGGAATTTTTTGAAAGGACATTAATTCGTCACAGAAATGCTCAGCCACCTGGGGAAGCAGGCTTGGAAAACAAGAAGAACAAAGAAAGGCTTGGCAGCTGGAATCAGTCCAGATCACACAGAGAAACCCAACCAATGTGGACGGGGACCCTGTTGCTTGCGATGATGCTGGCCCTGGGCCGCAGGTGCCATCTTTGGCATCACTGCCACCGCAGCCCTTGGAGACCGATGTTGCTATCCCCACTGCCAGCCTGGACTCCCCACCTTTCTGCTTCCTCGGGTTCCAGGCCCAGGCAGCGTCCCTGGTTGGCCAAACCCAGGTGTGCCTTCACTGCAAAGGCCGCTGGGAAAGCAACCCCTGGCTTGGCTTCCATAATGGGAAGAAACTCTGCTTCCCACCAAGATGCCCACACGGGAAATTCCCACATGGAGCAGGGAGATGCGGGTGCTGGGCAGCCCCTGAACATTACAAATCTCCAGCACCCCCTGCCCAGACATACACAAACACCTAGTTAATTCTAGGTTACTTCTCTGTTTCTAATTATCACCACCTTCCCACCACTCCCGCCCCTCCCCTCATCTCGTCACAGATTTGGTCTAACGCGTGGAGATGCTGTAGGTGAAGGTGCTTTGGGAAGTGGTTTGTTAATGATTATCCCGACCTGATAATCCACAGCCCTGGATCCAGTTTGCCTCCTGGCTGTGGGAAGGGTTTGTTACCGTTGTCTGGTCACATCAGCAGAAACGCTGCACTTCTGTTCCCTTTGCTTCTGGCTGGGGGCAAGATCCCTTGTTTCTACGTGAGGAAGCTTAGAGCATCAGGCTGCTTTCCTTTCCTAGGCAGGTTTCTGGCCACACCGAGGTGCTTATTCCCGCAAGGATCATGGTGGGGTAGGAGCGTGGCCCCGCTGTCGTTTTCCTGCTGCCACGCCGTTTCTTAGGGTTGAAGTATGAGGCAAGACCATTGCTACCTAGTTCCTTCTGCCAAGGTAGCAGGTGCCTGCGTGCAGAATGCCGGACCCTTAAGGGCTTCCTTTATTCAATGTGGGAACGCGGTCACCACCATGTTTCACGGCCACTCTCCTTCCTGATAATATTCTTTCAGTTGCTCTGGCCAGTTCACTGCCACAGGTGTAGAGCAACGATGTCGACCTGTCAAGGAATAGCAGTGGCTGTGGTTCTCCCATGTGGAGCCTCCAGCCCTTCCTGGTTTTCAGCTCTTCCCCCTCCAAGCAGTAACCGGCCTCCGCCCTCCCTCCATCACCTTCCTGAATCACTTCTCAACTCAGTGCTGGGGTCCAGCGGGGCCCAAAGGGTTTGGGCTTCTTTTATTAACCCGCCTGGTGCTCTGAGGCTCAGTCACCTAACGCTACTCCCACCCTCCCACCGGTAGCAATTCCCTCCGCGGAAAATGGAAAACATAGAGCTTTGGGATCACAGAACTGAATTTGCAGCTGGAGCTGTGTATGTCTATGATCTTGGGCAATCGTGGTCTCTCTCGGCCTCCGTTCGCTATTCTGGACAAATGGCGATAACGATGCCTGTATGATGCTTAACTGAGCCAACGGGAAGCCCGGGCACCTGGTGGGTTCATAACAATTTCAGCTCCCCTTCCCTTCCTTGTGTTCATTCTAGCGCCCAGAGGCCAAGTCTGCCGCCTTCCTGGCCCTGTTCCTATTACCACTGCCTACAGGGAGCCCCGAATTGAGGACACAATCTCCGTGGTAATGAGGAGACTAATAATAGGTTTTAAAAAGCCTAGAGTACCTCACCAAGTCTTGCTTGATGGAGTAAAAACTACTGCAAGAACATAGAAGCAAAGGGAGTCTGGAAGGGATGTTGACACGTGTCTGAAGCGCTTTACTTGGGAGAATACTCGAGAATCTTCCTCATGGCAGAGCTTTCTAGGGCTCACAGGCAAATGAAGGGACTGGGCTGGAGTAATTTTAGGATGACCTTCGCCCCCTGCTGTCACTCCTGTGATTAGTTGTATGGCCAAAGGGAGATGATCTGGGTGGACCTAATCTAATCACCGGAGCCCTTTAAGGACAGAGTTCTCTCTAGCTGCTGGCCAAGGGGGAGGTCAGAGAGATTCCAAGCGTGGGAAGGACTGTCTTCCTCATGGTGCTCATAACTGTCCTGAATATGGTGCCACTCCTGAGGGATGCAAGTGCCTCTAGGGGCTGCACAGCCAGCACGGAAAGCAGCAGGGGACCTCAGGCCTGCAGCCCTAAGGAACTGAATTCTGCAGACAACCTTATGAGCTGGGAAGCACATTCTTTCCGGCGGGAGCCTTGTGGAACCCTGAGCAGAGATCCAGCTGTGCCCGCCTGGATTTCTGATCCAGAAAAGTGGAAGATAATGGGTGTTGTGTTAAGCTGCCACATTCATGGTAGTTTGTTAGGGTAGCAGTAGAAAACTGATATAGGCAAGCAATAGGGATTGGTGGGGACTGTGGTCTACAGAGGCCACTATTCAGCTTCAGCTGAGTATTGTTGTGTGGGAGGCTCTGGAGGAAGAAACCCAGAAACTTCTGGATTTTTCTCTTTTTTAAAAGAGGCTAGACTGTGTGAAATATAGTGATTAAAAAAAAACACAAAACACCTGCTCGGTGAATATACCTATGATCCCTTCCCTAAAGCGTAACCCCTCTTGAATGGAAAGAGTTTCCTACTTTTTTTTTGAGAAGTTGCCTAGTTTTAAGTCTTGTCTTGCGTTCGTATTATGTGTACAGTGAGGAGAGTGCCTCTCTGAAGCGTGTTAACGTGCCATTGACAGGGACTGAGGTTTTGTCGGGGACTCCAGGGAGGCTTTGGGAGCTACCACGAGTCTCCCACCCTTTGGGATGTGTGATGAGAATTCCCACTATAAATAGGAAGAGGAAGCACAGATTTCTTTATTTCTCTGTAGCCGCCCCGATCCCCATTCTAAGCTCCATCTTTAGGGGGTAGGTAGGAAATGGAGTCATAGTGCAATCTGGTCATCTCACCAACGCCATCGCTTACATTTTCTTTTAAGCAGCTCGGTCTCTTTTTTGATGAGTCTGGTGGCCCAGTTCTTCATTACTCTACCCTTTGCCCGCCTCTGCTGCAGAAGGTGGTGGCTTCTATGGGGAAAGTGAGGCTTGCGTGACTGGCTGTGTTCCCTGGATCCAGGTGGTGCCTCTGACTCTGGCTTGTCCAGGTGTGCGCTGGCAGTACAGGCCACTCCCCAGAATAAAGACCACGGAGGTGCGGTAGGTGTCATCTGGCTATTTGGGCCCAACAAAGAGGGACTGATGAGCCTGGCCATTTTCCTCTGTCCCATCCCGATCATTGCAGCCACTGCATCCAGCCCCAGACCTCTGTCCTCCAAGGGGCCCTCCCACCACCTCCCTGCCCCTCTCGACACTTGACTCTGTATGGGCCACCTCTAGGCACGGAGGTTGGGAAGCTGACTGCCACATACCCACTGCTGTTTCTAAACCTCACCTCTTGGTTTCCCTGGGCTAGACGTGGCGAGCTTTTCTTTTCTCTCCTGGGGATGCCTAGGCTGGAAGGAGCTGGTTAGAAACTTCCCAACATTATATCCTCAACCTCAATCTGTATGAGCCATAGCGGTGGAGATGTGTGCGATCGACCGATAAGGAAACCGCACATGAAAAGTGTTTCAGGAGTGCCGTCCCTGTTATGGGTGTTACAGGCTCAATGATTAGATGATACTACTATACATGAAACCATCTGAGAAAATCTAGCTACCGACAGGGATTCCTGTGCAAAAGGAGGGCTCTGATGACAGGCCCGAGTAGTGGAGGAAAGTCCATAAAAAGGGTTGGTGGGATGGGGGCTGACCTTTAAGGGCGGGTTGTATACAGAAAAGCACTTGAACATCTCAATCAGTTCAAGATCAAGTCCTGTCCATGTTAGCCATGCTGACTTCCTTTGTTTGGCTGTCCCCCCTCTTTCAGAGCCCACAGAGGGCATCCTTGACAAAAGGAGCTGAATGTGGGTCACGCTGACCGATTTCCAACTCAGGTTTGAAATTAGAAGTTGCTGTGGGACTGCGGGCGGTCATTCAGCTGAGCGTTGGGCACACCTGCCCACCACTGGCCTGGTTTCTGGTGCTCACCCCAGCCCATTACACCACCTCCTGGGAGCCCTCCTGTGGTGCCGTGGGCATTGCACATGTGTGCATTGACATGTGGGGCTGGCCAGAAGGGGAGCATGTGTCTGGATTCAAATCCCAGCTGTCCTGGTCATTGAGTTTTGTGGCGCCATGGGCAAATAGCTTCCCCTCTCAGAGGCTCGGTTTCCGTGTCTGTGAGATGGGGACAGGGTTAGTACCTGCCTTGTGGGGTTGTGGACACACACAAAAATGGAAGGGAATGTAAAAGATGCAGCCTCTTCTGGCACAGAGTTGGTGCTCCGTGAGTGGTGGTGATTGCTATTTTAAATTATGTCAGGATTATAGTGAACACATCAGATTAGGGCTGAGTCACGAAGTTGTTTGTCAGGAACTGTCATGGGGATTGAAGATGAGGGATTTAATCTCTCCAAAGGGGCTCTTCTCCCAACTTATACGGCAGAAGGGCCAGAGGGCAGAGAGCAGGGTTGAGACAGGTCATTTCTGCTGATGCTTTTCTCAGCTGAAAGAAAACACGTGTGTGTGTGTTGGGGCCAGGGGGGCAGGGGAAGGAGATAACGGGTGGGATGGGAAGAAAGGAAGGAAGGGACTGAGCTGGACTGAGTGGAGTGTTACAGTGAGGGGGTGAAACTGACCACATGTCCCGTGTCTCCGGGAGCAGAGAAGGAACGATCACAAACAGCCCTGTCTGTTCAGATACTTAGTTCTGTTGAAACCAGAGATCTATCTTGGCCTTTAAAATGTTTTTTTCCTTCACTCTAAACTGTAGTTCCGCTTGATTTCCTTTGAATTAGAGACACTTTTAAGACTCTAATGATCTTCTTCCTCAGAAAATGAGCATCAGGTTTCACACAATTTTTTTTAAATAGTCCAATTTTAGTGGTTTCTCAGACCCAGGTTAAACACCCTTGTTTTATTTTATTTTATTTTTTGAACAGTGCAAATCTTTTTGCATTCAAATTGCATTTCAAATGAAGGATTCTTTTTTTAAAACACCCTGGTTTTAGACCATTTTCTAAATGGGACTCAAAGCTTCTGAATGAAGAGGTGAACTCTTACACATGCTTCAGAACCCTGCCCAAATGTCACCTCTTCAGCAGAGCTCCCTACCACGCCCAAGTCAGTTGGGCAGCCCCTCCTTTGTGCTCTCATTGTTTATCCTTCTATTAGATCCTATATCTATTAGATCCCATAATCACTCATTTCCTGGTTGGTTTCTTCTACTAACCTGTGGGCTCCTTTTCATCTTTCTTACTCATTTATTGGGTCCCAGTACCTAGCACAGAAATGTTGCAGGAATGGAATATAAAGGAAGATAATGAGTTCCCTGCTTGAAATGCGGGGAAAGCCCTCTCTGCCTTGGGTGAATGGGGTGCGGGGGGTGGGGGAACTAGGAAGCTGTATCTGATGGGACTTATTGTGGGGCTCGGCCAACCTGCCGGGACAGCGCAAGCCAGCCTTCAGGACCAGCATCCGTTTTGGCTTTCAGAAGATAAGGGGCTGTCAACACAAGTGGAATGATCGGGAAGAACTGGTGGGAAAGTAGCATCGGCCTCATAGATCGCCACTGTCGATTAGGTGAGGGAGCGTGTAATTGGAATTGTGCTGGCAGGGAGGGATGCTTTGAAGTTCCAGGCTGATTATGCTAAAGAATGACTCTGGGTGGCTGGGTGGCATCCATATTTCCAGGTACCACCTACCTGATCAAGGGCAGGAGAGGACAGCAGCTCTTTGGGACAGCAGAGAGCATGTGTCTTTCCCTGGAGGTGTCAGTGGGAAGCCCCTTGCCCTGCTCCTGGGGTCCCTGGGTTGGAGTATCAGCCCTCATAAAAGCTCCAGTCTCTGGAAGGAGAGACGGGTGGGTTCTCAGCCACAGCTTGGAGACCCTGAGCTTGGAGGGCGTGAGGGACACAGCTGCCTGAAAGCGACTTTGGGGTCAGTTGGTTGGAAACTCCTTCCCTGTGGCACTGAGTCCTCCAAGGGCCGTGGATATTTGGACTCAGATAGAGAGCACACACTCAGCAGGCTCTGGAGGAAACAGTCTCCATCTCCCTATGAGGGAATCTCAGGAGGGCAGTAAAACTCCTTCTGAAGTGATTTCATGTAAAAACTCCTGACAAAGAACAGGCATACTGCCTTGCACATGACACTTTCACCTTCCAGAAATTTCCCATGATCTCATTTTCTCCCCAACTTCAGCTCCGTGACATAGGTGAGAAGGCATTAACCCCACCATCCTCTGGACAGAGAGCTCTCACTTTATTTGCTGACAAGGGCTTCTTGTCTTGATAAAGTAAGTTCATTCCAGCCCAGAGGCTCCCCAAAGACCCAACTTACGTTCTTTGTTCTCACGCAAACGGGCAGATGGCGTGTGTGGAGGTGGGTTAGGAAGACTCCCCAGGACACGCAGACCAGTCTCCACACGTCCTCTGCCACCCACCAGAGTCACGTTGTCACCTCCTTGACAAATGCAGCAGGGTCCCAAGACAGCCATTTCTGGTGCAGCCACAGGCCCCTGGGTAGAGCCAGCTGAGTGTGGGGCAGTGGTGTCCCCGGAGGGAGTGGCAGGGTGACCACCGGCTGCCATAGCCCAGAGAACCAAGAAAGCTCCCGCTGTTTTTCTGCATCACTGTGAGAGCCAGTGGGCTTTGCTGACACTCTCCAGCTGCTTGGGAAATGTTTGGGGTTTGGCAGAGCCTCCAGCTTTTTCTCGGGCACTCGGGATTTTTCCCCGGTCCATTTCGCACTGCCTGTGGATTTGGAGTGAAATCAGGTCCGTATGTTTCAAGTCCCTTTGCTTGATTCTCTGCTGCACGATTTTCGCTAAAGTTTTGGATCTCTAGCCTTAGAAGGAAGACATATCTTGCCACAAGACGATATGAACCCCCAACCTACAGGGAGTGTGTGTGTGTGTGTGTGTGTGTGTGTGTGTGTGTCTGTGGGTTCTCAGCCACAGCTTGGAGACCCTGAGCTTGGAGGGCGTGAGGGACACAGCTGCCTGAAAGCGACTTTGGGGTCAGTTGGTTGGAAACTCCTTCCCTGTGGCACTGAGTCCTCCAAGGGCCGTGGATATTTGGACTCAGATAGAGAGCACACACTCAGCAGGCTCTGGAGGAAACAGTCTCCATCTCCCTATGAGGGAATCTCAGGAGGGCAGTAAAACTCCTTCTGAAGTGATTTCATGTAAAAACTCCTGACAAAGAACAGGCATACTGCCTTGCACATGACACTTTCACCTTCCAGAAATTTCCCATGATCTCATTTTCTCCCCAACTTCAGCTCCGTGACATAGGTGAGAAGGCATTAACCCCACCATCCTCTGGACAGAGAGCTCTCACTTTATTTGCTGACAAGGGCTTCTTGTCTTGATAAAGTAAGTTCATTCCAGCCCAGAGGCTCCCCAAAGACCCAACTTACGTTCTTTGTTCTCACGCAAACGGGCAGATGGCGTGTGTGGAGGTGGGTTAGGAAGACTCCCCAGGACACGCAGACCAGTCTCCACACGTCCTCTGCCACCCACCAGAGTCACGTTGTCACCTCCTTGACAAATGCAGCAGGGTCCCAAGACAGCCATTTCTGGTGCAGCCACAGGCCCCTGGGTAGAGCCAGCTGAGTGTGGGGCAGTGGTGTCCCCGGAGGGAGTGGCAGGGTGACCACCGGCTGCCATAGCCCAGAGAACCAAGAAAGCTCCCGCTGTTTTTCTGCATCACTGTGAGAGCCAGTGGGCTTTGCTGACACTCTCCAGCTGCTTGGGAAATGTTTGGGGTTTGGCAGAGCCTCCAGCTTTTTCTCGGGCACTCGGGATTTTTCCCCGGTCCATTTCGCACTGCCTGTGGATTTGGAGTGAAATCAGGTCCGTATGTTTCAAGTCCCTTTGCTTGATTCTCTGCTGCACGATTTTCGCTAAAGTTTTGGATCTCTAGCCTTAGAAGGAAGACATATCTTGCCACAAGACGATATGAACCCCCAACCTACAGGGAGTGTGTGTGTGTGTGTGTGTGTGTGTGTGTGTGTGTCTGTCTGTCTGTCTGTCTGTCTGTCTGAGAGACGTGTGGATGCAGGGCAGCACAGATGGCACTGCTGTACTTTTGGCAAAGTTGTACACCCAGGAGTGACACGGCATAGGCTGTCCTCTTAGGATTTGCAGAGCAGAGACCAGGGTGGTAATTTTCCTGTTAGGGGTCAGCCATGACTACTTTGAGGGCGGGCTCTGCCTTTCCCTGAGCTCTTCAGTTCCTGTCTCCTTGGGAGAATCGACTTATCTTCATAGCAAAGGAATGTCAGAGCCATGGGCTTGGGGAGGATGCCCCTACTTATTATTTCCTTTCCAGCACAAAATGGAGAGGGCTTTTCTCTGAAGAGCCCATTCCAGCACTTGCTCTGGAGGTGGCAAGAAAGGCATGGTGCTGAGACATATGAAAATCATGAAGACACCAAAGACCTATGATATTTCTGGAGAACCAGACCCAAAGCCCAGGCTGACAGGGGCAATTTGGAAGGCAGGGATCTGTCTGCTTTCTTCGGGAAAAATCCCCGCATATATTCAGTGGCATCTGACACACCCGCATTGTGGGCTGTGTCACCCCTCTGTGCAGACAACACAAGCCCCCTTTATATGGCATGTGATTTTAGGGGTGAGGGGAATGCTCTGTGCCACGCTGATGCACCAACACACACACACACACACACACACACACACACACACACACACACACACACACACACTATCCAATGACTGAAAGTCCACAGTTAGAATGGTATTCTTTAGCCTAAGCCCTTGATTCTTGTTAAACTGCTAAGAACATTGGAGTTTCAGGTTCTGGGCATTTTGGAGGGGCAGATTTTGGTGGGGAAAAGCGGGCCAAGAGAACCTAAGGATCTTGGTGGTTGGGGGATGGTCCCAGAGAGCGCTTTGCAGAAGCCCTACCAAGAGGTAGCGTTGAGGGAAGATTGTGTAAAACAGAGAAAACAAACTCTGCTTTATATATGTGAGCAGTCTGCTAGCTCTGCATTTTGGGTTCCTTTGAAGCTGGAAGCATTATCGTATTTTTAACAATACGTTATATGGGCTTCTAGGAGTTATCTTACAGCTTACAATGGAGTAGCCTGTTCGTCAGAACCCCAGGGGGCCATGCACAAGCTGGGGATGTGGGTAAAGTTTTATGTGTACGTGTGAATTGATCTTCTGAAGAGAGTCCGTAGCCTTCACCAGAATCATGAAGTCCTGCGGAATTGGAACAGGAAGACCTGAGCCTTGGAAGCATCACAAGTTCAGGGTCAGAGGGGCTTTCATCAGCTCCCTGGGCACAGGAACTGGGGCAGGTCCGTGAGCTCTGGAACTGCCTGCCCTTCTGTGGCTTTGGAGGGCCCTTCTGCCATCATGTTAAGTCTTTGTGTCTCCTTTGGACCTAAAAAAGAAAAACAAATGTTTTTCTGACCGTAAAAGTTAAAACTCATAAAATATGGAAAAGGGTAGTGAAGAAAATAAAAATTAGTCTTAATCCTACTAATCAGTTAACCACTGTAAACAGTTTGAGGCATTCCCTTCCAGGTTTTTTTCTTTTGTCCTTTTAAGAGAGAGTTGAGATCATAGCATGTCTATGAATAGAGCCCTTTTCACTTAACATGACCTCATAATCATCTTGCTTACCATTAAAAACTCTTTATAAACATCATTTTCAATGGCTGCACAATACACCATTATACGGATGTATTACAGCCTACTTACCCATTCTTCTATTGGGCATTTGCATTGTTCTTAGCTTTTTGCTTTAATAAATCATGCAGTGACGGCATCTTTGGGCGAGAAGCTGTGCTTACATTTTAGAGGATTTCTTTATGCTAGATTCCTAGAAGTCACTTTTGACTTTTGAAGATGTTGTGTGTTAAGACGTTGCCAAGACCCATCTGTAAAGTGTGGACGGTGCAGAGGACTGTGGGCAGAGCGGTGGTGTCAGGCAGCAACGACCTCTGGCTTCCTGCACACACATCGCGTGCCTCTAGGTGCCGTGGGCATAGAAGAGACTTAAGAAAGAAGAAAGCCTAGGCTTGATCCTTGAGGAAGCTGCTGTCTAGTGTGGGTCCACAACATACTTAAATAGCCCAAAGGAGGAGATGCCTATATCTCAGAATCTTGGGGGAGGCAGGCCTGCATTCTTCTGGAAAGGGAGTCTATAGCTTTCACCGGTATCTTTTCATCTACAGAGCTTCAAAGAATTACCCATGCGATGATTGCTTTGGGTATGTGGAGGGGAGTGGATTATTTTTCTCAATTTATTTTTTCTTTTACTGTTTTATCTGATAGTTCTTAGAATAGAAAAAACAAGATAAACTTGTGTTTTCATGTGTCATTAATATGACAATAGTGTGTACTCAGAAGATGGCCATCAGGGGTCTTGGTTTTGTGGACCCTGAGATAGGGTATAGGAGAGGCCACAGCCTATACCCAACAGGTGTGAGGCAGATTTTGGCAACATTTGTCACCTGGACCTGTAGTGACCTACCCATCTGTTTACATAGAAATCTGCTCCTGCCGGCATTATCCCGTGTTACATGAGCCTAATGCCGATAGGACCATATTATCAGAACACGATGTCACACAGGTGCGCGGCACTTTTGGTAACACAAACCAATGTTTCCTCACCCCTCTTCCAGAGCCTCAGTCCTCACCTGGTTACTCAGAGGTAAAGAAGCTTCTTACTGTTCATTCAGGGTCGTCAGGAAAGCCAGCCCAGCTCTGCCAGTGTGGAGGAGGCCAGGAGATGGGGTTGTTGTGTGGCTCCAGGCCTTTCACTCGGGGCTGGAATTCGATGTGCACCTGGAAACTGACATCCATCGATTGTATTTATTTTCTCCAGTCTGTTCTGGCCACTTCTATTGCCCGGCGAGCTCTTCCG
>NW_006770904.1:230396-231097 GCF_000442215.2 Lipotes vexillifer
CGATGGGAAAGAGAGCACCACGTGCCTGTAGCCTTGCCCAGGCATCTCCACTGGACAGACTCCCACAGTTGTAGGGCTTGCACGGGACCCTCTTAGCTGGGCTTACTGGGGGTGTTCATGGATTTTGTCAAGTCAGGTGCCTGTGGTCAGGACAACTGGGATGGGTGCGAGTCTTGTCACCCCATCTCCCTTGTGGCATGTCCCTTGTCTGTGGCTGGAGTGTTCAGCCCTCCATAGGAGGGTCTACATGCAGAACGTGACCGGACAGCAGAGAACTCATAGGCAGGCATGTGCCTTGACTCCGAAGCTTCCCAATCTGGCATCCTTCAATCTGGCTTGCTAACAAATCGGTATACTTTTAAAAAAATGATTATTTTTTTGAGTTCCAACTGGCTGTTTCTCCAGGTTCAGCTGAGTTGTCTTTCTTCCCTCTTAGCTTTATCTTGGAATAAATCCTTTTCTTATTCCCTGTCACTCTCCTATCCTTGGATCTTTTGTTTTCTCCTGACCCAGAACCAGTTTCCTAAAGGGCTTCCGCCTACCTATAACTTAGGCACTCGGTAGAGTCATTGCATAAGCTTAATTCTTATTTGGCCTCAGCTCCATTGCCAAAGGCACAAACGTCCCCACCCTCCCAGGCCGTGAGACAGATGAGGGTCGAGTCACTGCCCATCCCTCAGATATAAGGACTCTCCGCTCTT
>NW_006770904.1:231286-251489 GCF_000442215.2 Lipotes vexillifer
TCTTCCCGTAAGGAACAGGAAAACATTAAACGAACACGTCTGTGAGCACAGCCAGCTCTAATCCATAATGCAAAATAAACAAGCAAGAAAACACTCAAAACATAATCCTTGGTGTTTTCTTGCTTGATTATTGCAAGCAATAAACAAGCTTGCAGTAAACAAGCTTGCTGGTTGTGGGAGAGACAGCTAAAAGCTTAGACTTTTGAAGTATATGGTTAAGAAATTCTTCCTCATCCTTAATCAGACTCGCGTTGCTGTGATTTCAGCTTATGTATTCAGGTTCTGTCCAGATAAAGACACTGTTCCCTTCTCTACATGTGGTATTTTTAATAAAAATTATATTTTACAAATAAAATAAAACATAAAACATTTCACATGTAAGATAACTTTCAATAAAATATATGTAGAACGTGATATTGTACACTTTAATAGAACTTACATTTTGTATTTAAATATTTTAACTTTACAAGTAAAAATATATTTGTATATAAAATGTTATAGATTCATATAAATAAAATATTAAATGAAGCATTTGATATTATATTGGCAAACATTTTAAAAGTTGCTAAAATATAGACTTTAAATGTATGAAAATCTTAATCTTTAAATCAATGTGATGGTTTAATACTAAAGTAATTCGACTTAAATATTTAAAGTAACACTGAAATGTATAGAATATGTTATTTTTGTATAAGTAAAAGGTGTTATGTTTTAAAAGTGTAGTAAGGGAAGCTGGTTCCCGGTCCATAAATTACGATCTGGGGGCCACAGCGCCCCCTGTCGCTCGCTCGGCGCCAGCGCCCTGACGTGCTGTTTGTCCTCCCGCCCGCAGGCATCGGCAAGAACGTCATCTGCGACCGCACGGCCACGCCGCTGGACGCCTTCCGCATGATGTCGGCCGCCCACTACTACCCCAAGCTCATGAGCATCATGGGCAACGTGCTGCGCTTCCTGCCGGCCTTCGTGCGCATGAAGCAGCTCATCGAGGAGGGCTACGTGGGCGAGCTGCTGGTGTGCGAGGTGCAGGTGCACGGCGGCAGCCTTCTGGGCAAGAAGTACAACTGGAGCTGCGACGACCTGATGGGCGGCGGCGGCCTGCACTCGGTGGGCACCTACATCATCGACCTGCTCACCTTCCTCACCGGCCAGAAGGCTGTCAAGGTCCACGGGCTGCTCAAGACCTTCGTGAAGCAGACCGACCACATCAAGGGCATCCGCCAGATCACCAGCGACGACTTCTGCACCTTCCAGATGGTGCTGGAGGGCGGCGTGTGCTGCACCGTCACCCTCAACTTCAACGTGCCCGGCGAGTTCAAGCAGGACGTGACCGTGGTGGGCTCAGCCGGGCGCCTGCTGGCGGTGGGCACCGACCTGTACGGACAGCGCAACAGCGCCCCGGCGCAGGAGCTGCTGGTGCAGGACGCCACGCCCGTCAGCAACTCCCTGCTGCCCGAGAAGGCCTTCAGCGACATCCCCTCGCCCTACCTGCGCGGCACCATCAAGATGATGCAGGCCGTGCGCCAGGCCTTCCAGGACCAGGACGACCGGCGCACGTGGGACGGGCGACCGCTCACCATGGCCGCCACCTTCGACGACTGCCTGTATGCCCTGTGCGTGGTGGACACCATCAAGCGGTCCAGCCAGACGGGCGAGTGGCAGAACATCGCGGTGATGACGGAGGAGCCCGAGCTGAGCCCCGCCTACCTGATCAGCGAGGCCATGCGCCGGAGCCGGATGTCCCTGTACTGTTAGCCCGGATTGGGGACCCAGCGCGACCTAGGGCTCCCGCCTGGGGCCCAAAGAGGGGGGAAAGGCTGGGGGAGAGGTGGCCTCGAGGAGTGTAGGTGTGGGGAAGTGGAAAGGCAGGGTGAGAAAATGGCATCTGGGATGCTGAGCCCCTGCCCGGTGAGGGGCCCCGAACGAGACTGTTGGGACGGTGACCCGCGGTCCCTGAGGTCGTCCCTGCTGGCGTCGGCTGAGACGGAGGCGGTCTGCCTCCTCTGCTGCCCTTTACTGTGAGAAGCCGGGAGGGGTTGCCGGCCTCCGCCCCTCATCCATCCCCCACACACACCTTGGCCTCCTTGGCAAGCCAAATGCTTCTGCGTGCTCTGAGCCCTGTTTCCAGGGGCGAGCTCGGCTGGCGGGAGACGGCACATCTTCACGTGCCCACGCAAGCCTGCAGGTGTGTGTGCGGGGGTCGGGGGGCGCGCCAGTGGCTAAAGAGAAAGTTCAGATTCCAGGAAGCCACTTCAAGTGTCTGAAGGAAAAAGTACTTGGTAGCAAGGTGTATAGCTTTCTGGATGGATTGGTCTTCCTCCCAGGAAGCCCGAGGGAGGGAGTGTCTTCCTAACTGGCTCAGTGCCCTTTTCCTGGCCTGAGGTGTAGGGTGAGGGAGGGCCAGGAACAGTAAGCAGAGAATCGGGTTCCCTTGAGCCAAAAGGAGAGAGCAGGGGCACAGCCTGCACTGAGACAGATGAGGAAGAGAAGAAAATATCCCTTCGGATTTGCCAGCAATCAAAAGCCCATTTCCGGTGGAGTGGAATGGCCTGTAAGGAGGGATTCGGTACTGGAGCGTTGAGGTTGTCCTTTCACGGGGCTGAGGAGACAGCAGGAAGGAGGTGTGCGTCTGACCACAGGCTCCTGTGCTATCCTCCAGGACCGGGGGCAGCCTTGCGCCCCAGGGTCACAGTGGCAATTCCCAGCAGGAGGGAAAGTGAGCCCTGGACCCATCTCTCCTAGCAAGCTGGGGAAGGGTTCTTAGGAGATTCCCTAGCTTTGTAGATTTTAAAAGGGAAGCCTTCAGGTCCACTCAGATATAATCCTCTCCCCTTTAAAAGAAAAAAAAAAAAAGTCAAGGCTCTTTTCCTTAGCTTGGACCTTTGCTTTCACGCATCAAAAAATGAAAAATTTTGAATAGGTATTAAACAAAAGGACAGCAAGCAACATAATTTTCAGTGTTTCTAAATGGGGTTTGAGAGCCCTCTGAGGTGTATAGTTCCTGTAGGCTGAAGAAGACTAATGTAGGAAAAATCATCTTCCTCTTGGTCTCCTGTCTCTCTTGTCTTGTCATCCTCTGCTTACAGGGAGGGCTTTTACTGGAGATGGCAAAATGCAGGCTTGGAGCAGGCAGTGCCAGAAGGGAACAACCAGACACACACACACACGTTTATAAATGCTCACTACCACCACTGTCACTAAAATCGCTCTTAAAAATTCAGACCTAGGGCTTCCCTGGTGGCGCGGTGGTTGAGAGTCCGCCTGCCGATGCAGGGGACACGGGTTCGTGCCCCGGTCCGGGAGGATCCCACATGCCGCGGAGCGGCTGGGCCCGTGAGGCACGATCACTGAGCCTGCGCGTCTGGAGCCTGTGCTCCGCAACAGGAGAGGCCACAACAGTGAGAGGCCCGCGTACAGCAAAAAAAAAAAAAAAGAAAAAAATTCAGACCTAGTCTTCAAAGAAAGCCCAAGTCAAATGCATTTTGAAAATGGGGAATTATCCTTTTGTTATCTTTTCTTAATCCTTCACCCCACATAGGACATTTGTCGAGCTTGGCTGTGGAGACTGTTACTTGTAAATGTACCCAGCGTCTGTTCACAGTCACAGAAATCCAGCCGTTGTCTTTGGCACACAAGTGACATTTAGACATCTTTTCAGATGGCCCCGCAGTGGAGCTGGAAGGGAATTTAAGGGGCTGAGAGTGAACCCCAGGCTCTGAGTGGGCAAAGTCCTAAAATGAACCGTGCGATCAGTTGCTCCCTCCTCCCTCCTCCCAGGGCCAATACACTGAATCCCAGGCTGCCCGTGGGTACTGCGTGGCCGTGTCCAAACACCACGGGAATGTGGTATTTTCTAGCACGGAGGGCTAGGGATCGCCTCCCTAGAAAGAATTACCCTGCTTCCTGGTCCCTTACTACAATGTGGGAAGGTTAGTGAGCTAAAACTCTCCATCGTACGATTGGTCCCTGCTCCGTTGACAGAATCAGCCTGCCAGCTTTCCTAGCTACCAGTTCAAAACTAGAGATTTGGTAGAATGGAAGTCTCCCAGTAAGAATTTGAGCAGAGGGCCACGCCATGGACTGTTTTGGTTCAGATTCTCCTAAATTCCCCTCTGGATAAATAGCTTTTGTGGAAACTGAGTGGAAAGAATATTTTCTTTTTCTGGTTGGCCCCGAAAGGCTGTGATCAAGGATGTAGAGAAAGGAAACTAGTGACTCTATGAGTCTCATTTTTCTAAGTCATTTATAATCTAAGTAGGGCTGTTCCTGGGGTTTCAGTTTTGTTTCTGAGCTCCGTGATAAATATTTAGTGCCTAAACCAAAAATTCTCATTTGAGGCTGGGGTATATGGAAAGAATATACATTGTTAAAAAGAAGCATGAAAAATATTTTAGTAAGTGTTCTTAAATTCTGTCTACTGAAATGCATGTAGTAGGTAGATGCAGGAACACGTGGAAGAAAAGACCTAGTTCATTTTCTTAGTGTAAAATCTACAGTAAATGGGTTCTTCAGTGCTCCTTGGGCCCCAGTCCTATCACCTGCAAAGACTTGATTAGGAGTCACAATATAAAGCTGAAATCTCAAGCTTTCAGCAACATTCTATGGAAGGACTTTGTCCCAGCCCATCACCCCTTATAGTCCCCTCAGGGGACTGGGTACCATCAGCTGGGTTTGAGCTCAGATGAAGTCTCTGGAGTAACCCAGCCCTCTCTGCCTTGTCTAATGTGTTTCAAGGACCCAGAGTAATGGAGGCTCCATTTTAGGGTCATCACATTTAGTCCCCACTTGCCTGATTTGTTCCGGTCATTGTGAGGGGGCCTCTGATGCTGAACATTTGGGCTCATGCCACTGGCGGCCTCTGCAGAATGTTGCAAATTCTGAGAGGGGGTATAAGTCAGGGTAACCACAAGTGTTTGGGAATGCTCTGGGCTTATTTGGAAGGGTTGGATTCTCTGAGTTTTCTCCCGGAGAGAGAGTTCATGACCACTGTCAGCTCCCCTACGACTTCTCTCCCCCCATGGAGAGGAGTGGCAGGGGACCACAGATCCTCCTTAGCCCACCAGGCAGCAGATACCTCGGGACTCTAAGGGCGGCTTGGCTGACTCCAGCTCAAGGTGAACTTCTCCCAGACCCTTTCTCCATCCTCAGAGAGCCACTCCAGTACTCTCTGCGCTCCCACATTCCTTGATCATCTACTGTGTGCAGGGCATTTCAAGTACGTTATCTCGCTTAATCCATAAAAACAGCCCTGTAGTATTGGGTATTGTCGGTCCCATTTTACACATGGGAAAGTTGAGGCTGAGAGGAAGAGTAACTTGCCCAGAGTCACAAAACTATTAAGTAGAAGTGGGGTCACCTGAATCCAAACCTTTCTTCTCCAAACCACGTTGCCTCCCACGAAGAAAGGTTTGAGCCTCTGCAATTCCTGCCGGGCAGGAAAGCGCTTGTTGTCGAACCCTGTCGGGGTCTGTGGAGCAACAGTGATTAGAGTTCCATGTGACCTGCGTGGGGCGCCCCTCTGCTGCTGTCGACACCTGCCTGTGGAGCAGGATGCCACGTTTGATGTTCTGCCAGAAGGTTCCTTGTAAAGCTGCAAATAGAAGGAGTCGATCTTTCTTCCTCTTCCAAGATGGAAATAGCACTCAACTTCTTTTCAAATCAGCTTCCTAAGTTGATGCTGATTGTAAGTGATGCAGCAAGCCACAGAGTTGGGGATTTTCAGAACGTTGGCCGATTATTATGGATGGCCTTGGGTTTTGCTCTCACTGAGTATGTAACATAGGAAGATGTCTTTTCTCAGGGAGTGGGGCTTTGACAGTTCATTTGCTTGTGACTCAGATTTTAGCTGTGCGCGGTGCATTTGTACCTTTAGACTCTCTTAACTCTTCATCTTATCTCATAGCCGCAGCTGTTGAATATGACCTGTGGTCACGAAGTAGGTTTCTGATTGCATCACTTTTATTCTGGTGGGTTTGGGGCGGGGAAGGAATTCAGCGTTGATAAGGGTACCCTGGGGAGAAAGTAAAGCCAGTTGCATCTGGAGGGACTTCAGAGCCCAATATATTCTGTTCCTTTATTTTTACATCCCCAAGAGGTTAAGTGATGACCAAGGTCACACCGCTTCTTAGTGGTAGAGCCAGGACTAAAATCCCAGTTTTCTGACTCTAAGTCCCATCCTGCATCTTCAGAGCTCTCAGATGGGGAGAGGGAGGCAGAGAGGTGAAATGACTTGTCCCAGGTCGCAGGACTAGTTGGTGCGAGAGTTGCGGTTAGAACTCAGACCTGCAACCGACGGTATCCCCTGAGCTGTTGCAGCTGAATCAATTTTTCAAAACTCAGTTATGTCTTGAATGTACTCAGAAAACTAGCTGTTTAAAATTTCCCATTGTGACTGTAATGTGAACAGTTATCTCTAATTTGTATTCTATTGGCAAGGATGGGGGACATACATTCAGATGCTCACCTTTGAGATTTCCTGAGGCCAGCTCTGCTTCCGGGCTCTACCCTGCCCTCTGTGTACAGATCTAGGTCTTGACTGGCTTAGGATTCCTACCCCACCTACCGCCTCCATCTTCGGCCACATCCAAATCCTGAAGTTTATAGGGCAGAGGTCACGACACTGGGGAGGTTTTTGTTTTGTTTTTTTTAAAATCCACTCTCAGAGCCCTGCTTTTCAATTCCCTTTCGGGGACAGGAAGACACGTAATGAAATAAAAGCTGTGCTTGTCTGCAGCCCATGGGCCCACCCCAGCCTGTCGCATCCCGGGCAGAGAAGCGGGCGGTTGGGGA
Source organism: Lipotes vexillifer (assembly GCF_000442215.2). NCBI lineage: Eukaryota > Metazoa > Chordata > Mammalia > Artiodactyla > Lipotidae > Lipotes > Lipotes vexillifer. Next base: position 238,073 of record NW_006770904.1, read on the forward strand.
GTACCCCAAGTTTGAGGGGAGAGCCCTGAGTTGGGCTTCAGAACTTTTCCCAAGAGGAGTGTAGACCTTCTGTGCTTCTTTAAGAGGTGTTGGGCTCAGTGGGCTCATCAGTGTGCAGGTGCAGCCAGTAAGTACCGTGTACCTGAGCTCCACACCAGTTAGCAATGAAAGGCAGTGGCCTACTGACCTTTTCTTCCCCATGTCACGGTCCCTAGTTTCTGGAGCTCTTGAGAGGGGCGCCAAGCGCCTGGCTCTGTCAGGCTCCTCAAATGTTGCACTACTGAATACTCTTGAATCTGTTGCCCCTTTCTGTTTACACCAGCAGTGAGTAGACAAATAACAAGGCCCTGGCACATGCAGTGGCTCCATGCTTGGCATGGCAATCACGCTTGCCTGGGTGGTGTGAGCGGGGCCCCCAGACTGACCCAGGTCCAGGTCTCTGCTGTCCCCTGCAGCCATCACAAGGGCTACGTTGTTGGATGAGCCCCATGGTTTCTCCCCAAAAACTCCATGACTGATTTGATTCTAGTCCCAGGCTGAGAAACAGAACCCAAGGAAGCGACCTACCCGCTCCTTTGCTCCCCTCCTTCCCCATCAGGCATCCAGCCATATTTAGTATTCTTGCCCTGTGCCTTGCCCAGGGGAGGGAGAAGTTTCTAGTACTTATGGTTTTCTGTTGGTTGCCTGGTGCTTTTACTGTTATTTTATTTTGTTGTTGTTGTTTTTAACCAAAAATTGCATTTGTTTGGTTGTCAATGTCGAGTATGTGTTTATTGTTCTACAAACATGAGTATATATATGTATGTATATGTATAAAAACAAACATAACATATAAAAAGTCAAGGCATGTATACTAGATATTTTAAAGTTATTTATCAAGGGAAAAAGATGTGTGTTATAAAGTAAACAGAGTCTATATTTTATATATAATGTAGATAGCAAAAAATAGCTTATAAATTATAGAAGGTTTGGGTTTTTTTTTTATTATTAAAGCAAAAAAAAAAAAAAAAGACAATGAACGCACCTGTTCTTAGTGTTTTAAAAGCCAAACTGCTGTGGGAGGTGGCCTTCCCTACCAGGCCCTCGGACTGTACAGTCTGTGCTCCAGGCCCGGAGCTGATGCCTCGTGTTACCTCTGCAATGCTCAGGGGGCCATGGTTACCATCACCCCACCAGCTGGCATGTGCCGCTTCAAATGTGGCTTCCTGCTGTCCTCCCCAGTTTGTGTTGGTGGGATAAAGGAATGAAAGTAGCAAATAAAGACTGAAGAGAAGATATAATTGCAGCTGTTTTCCTGTTTATTACACCTGGGTGCTCTACCTGATGAGTTAGGTAGCTGGCCAGTTTGGGGGATCTGAATTAAGAATGGGGGTGGGAATGATGGTGGTGCATCGGGGGGGGGTGTGCCTAGTGCGGGGAATCTGTTCTTGTGTCAGCATCCATGAAACAGAGCAATGGAATCCACTGACCTTCTGCTTTTTGATGGTAGATATATTGAATGTTAGAACTGGAGGCACTTTAGAGCAGTCTCGTTCAAATCCTGGCTCAAATTTTGGAAATGTGGGCATGGAGGGGAAATAACCTGCCTAAGGCCACTTGGGATGTGTGTGTGTGTGTGTGTGTGTGTGTGTGTGTGTGTCTGTGTGTCTGTGTGAAAGCCCAGTCCAGACAAAGATGATAACATAGACTTTAGATTGGGGAGCACATTTTAGAATTCTCTATTATATCAGGATCTTAACCTAACACCTCCCACCAAGCCCTATAAGACACGTTCAGACAGGCTCAGCTGCCTCTTTAGAAGAGCATCTTTGCTTATGTCGTTCTTAGCGGTGTTTAAGGGCCACCATCTTGGACTGAGCTCAGCAGAATTTGAGATTTGCATGGATGAAGTCTCTCATGGATGGGCTGGTCTTTCCTTTCCACCCTCTGCTGTCTTAGACAACACACAGGTAATTCTTCCGGTTCATGCTTTCCCTTCACTTAAAAACCGTTAAGAATTGGGAAGAAAAATACAAAAGCTGAGATCCCATGGTTCATTCCTTCACGATGTCAGTGCATTCAGAACGCAGCCTGTCCATTCACACAACGTTGCAGCAAATCCCTGCATTCACACGGGTTATGACAACGCACACACAACATTCTCACACCTTAAGATCGGTTCTGAAGAAGACTGTGAGAGAGAGTGCTTTGTCAGAGTTGAAAGCCCCCCTTGCCCAAATGTAAAATATGGTTGCGATGAGGTCCATTTCTCTAGTTTCTTCCAGCCAAGTGGCCTGCGAGCCAACCCCTGATGGAAGACTCCACGCTCCTGAGCGTTTTATGTACATTTTCAATCCAGTTGTTCCTTCACAGATTTGGAATCTCTTCGTGATGCTGGTTTCTCTCAATTTAGGCTCATTTCTTGTTAGGTAGACCGGGGATTATGCCTTGTCCTACTAAATTACAGGATATGATCACGTTGCTTTCGTAGTCTCTGAACTGTTGTTTAAAAAGAACAGTTGCAATTACATTGCACGTCACTCAGGCTGTATCAATAGTTTACAGGTCAAACAAAGAAGAATCTATGTCTCCTATGCCGATGTACCCCCTCGCCACTCCCACCCCACCACACACCTACACATGCACACACACAGATACACAGGACCACTTTCCAGTTTCACCTTCTTTTATCTTGTGCATTTTTAGCACCTATTTTGACAAGTCTGGGTGATACAACAAGAAGGCTAAAATGACTGCTACGATTGTTATGAGAATGAAAGACGCATCTACAAAGTGTGCACAGTTTTGTATACAAACGACAGAATAATAATTTCACCTCACTCTAAGTTGTACGCTCCCATTTTATCAACACACATTTACCTTAATCTTGCCTGAGCAGAAAAGATCCCTCTGCCTAGATATTCCTCGACAGTCCCTACATGCACTTGTCAGTAGCAGTGCCCCCTGCTGGAAGACTGGTCACAAGTGTAGAGAACAGAAATGGAACAGACGCCACTGCACAGAGCTGAGCTGTGTCACAACCAACTAGACAGCGCGACAGCTTACCTGAGCCAGAACCTCTACAAAGAAGCTGATGCAAAACATTCAAAATTCTTCACCATGTTCATTCAGGTTCAGGCTTCCTTTTGAATCCTATCTCTGAGTCTCCATCTGCTGGGTAAATTCCTGAGAGATGACTTGAGCTAGAACAGCCTTTGCAGCATTGCTGTGCTCCAACCACAGCTCTACAAGATGAAGTCATATCTAAGTTGGCTGTTGGACTTCCTCCAAAAATATCCTAATGAAGGGAACACCTTTCTCTCCTAATGTTACATAGATTGAGATCACCTTGGGTCAAACCAAACTCTCCCTTTAGCCACAAGTGAAAATGAAAGACTAACTTTAGAAGCAACTTCTTGGGCAACTGCAGATTCATTCCTTTCTTGGTGGATGATTTGTATATTGATGGGGCTCAATCCCAGAATTACCATCTGGGCTGTACATGTACCAAAGTCCCATTGTCTCTGACGTATTCATCATTGGCCACCGGCACCTTGGAAGCAGGACACCCTGGGAAGGAGGAACCCTAAGAGGGCTGTGAGTGGCTGCAACAGATGTGGAGTTCACGTCCACAAAGCACACGAGGCCCTAGGGAGTCCCCAGTCTTGAAACACCCCCTACCCAAGTCACTACCTCCCTTTTAAAGAGCCCTGAGGGGTCTAAATCAAGCCGAAGCCAGACCAAAGCTACTTGAGGCTCTCTTGGGGATGGTGACTCACTCCAGACCCCTCAAAACCAAAGACCAGGGCTTCCCTGGTGGCGCAGTGGTTGAGATTCCGCCTGCCGATGCAGGGGACACGGGTTCGTGCCCCGGTCCGGGAGGATCCCACATGTCGCCCGTGAGCCGTGGCCGCTGAGCCTGCGCGTCCGGAACCTGTGCTCCGCGGCGGGGGAGGCCACAACGTGAGAGGCCCGCGTACCGCAAAAAAAGAAACAAAAAAGCAAAGACCAAGCAGGCAAGCATAATAGCTAGTGAAACTACAGGGAGGGAAGCAAGGCCAGAGCCCCCGCTGTCTTTCTAGGCCTTCTGAGGCTGTTGGCACTCAGGTTTCCACCATGAAGCAGAAGAGAGAGTCAGCCTGGGACCAGCAGCTGCGTATCAGTACAGCTGTGAGATGCTGACACGCGTGTATCACTAAGAAAGAAGTGAGCGGGAAGAGATGGGGAAAGGAAGAGAAGAGAGAACTGGGGTCGAGGCGGGGCAGGGGAGACACAGAGCAGAGGCAGGGGCGGAAATTCATGCCAAGGGTAAAAAAGAGATGAAAGGAGAAAACTTGGAGAAAGGGCAGAGGCATGCATTTGAGATATGGACGTTTCTGTAGATAAGTAAATGTTACACGAGATAGCTGAAACGCGGTTCCTCTGTGGCCGACAGGCCTAATCTGTGCTCTGAGGACAGCTGGGACACGGGGCCCCGGTCCGGGAGGATCCCACATGTCGCCCGTGAGCCGTGGCCGCTGAGCCTGCGCGTCCGGAACCTGTGCTCCGCGGCGGGGGAGGCCACAACGTGAGAGGCCCGCGTACCGCAAAAAAAGAAACAAAAAAGCAAAGACCAAGCAGGCAAGCATAATAGCTAGTGAAACTACAGGGAGGGAAGCAAGGCCAGAGCCCCCGCTGTCTTTCTAGGCCTTCTGAGGCTGTTGGCACTCAGGTTTCCACCATGAAGCAGAAGAGAGAGTCAGCCTGGGACCAGCAGCTGCGTATCAGTACAGCTGTGAGATGCTGACACGCGTGTATCACTAAGAAAGAAGTGAGCGGGAAGAGATGGGGAAAGGAAGAGAAGAGAGAACTGGGGTCGAGGCGGGGCAGGGGAGACACAGAGCAGAGGCAGGGGCGGAAATTCATGCCAAGGGTAAAAAAGAGATGAAAGGAGAAAACTTGGAGAAAGGGCAGAGGCATGCATTTGAGATATGGACGTTTCTGTAGATAAGTAAATGTTACACGAGATAGCTGAAACGCGGTTCCTCTGTGGCCGACAGGCCTAATCTGTGCTCTGAGGACAGCTTGGGAGAGCGGGAGAGCGGATGAGAAGGCACGAGGGAGGAATTCCCGTAGAACTTGGCAGAGTCTGGCTGACTCACTTTGGGAGCTGTTCAAAGCGATCCAACTGTCGGCATTTGCTAGAAAAACTTCCAAACCAACCTCTGTGTTAAATGAGCACCAGACCCCAAGTGCACCCTGAGCCCATCCTCCTTTCTCGTTGCTTTTCTTATTTGCAATCCCCGCCCCCAAATTTCAAGGATTCACCAGCTCCATTTTGCCCTGTCCTGTAGTCCCTTCCAGGGACTCTTGGACACATTCAGGAATCTTCCAGGTAGCCTTTTTCTTGTTTTCTGCACACACAGAATCTCTCATCCCTCCTCAGCTTTCAGAGACCCTGCCCACCAGGCCATTGCTACAATCTGTTTTCTCCTTTTGCACTGGAGCTTTTCTGAAGAAAGTCTCCCGAGGGAGCAGGCCTGGCCCAGCAGGAGCGGATGCTCATCAGCTACATCCAGCCCTGGCTTCTGCTGTCTTGAGTCCCCTGGCTCAGTCCTTGGATCTGTCCTGGGTCTCGTCAGGTTGCCTGTGAAATCCAGGCTCTTCCTTTACTTGTTTACAACACCCTCTTGCTTTCATTTATCCATTCATCCGAGCGGAGGTCATGTGATGAGAGCCTCTCCACCTGTTTTCCTGATCACCCAGCATGTGTTGTATCTGACCCGCTTCCTCCTCCTGGCCTGGGGAAGCAAAGGCAGACATCTTTCTCTTCTAAGGCTTCATCTCATCCCTTCTCAGCCTGCTCTCATTCCCCACCTGGAATCTCTCCCTGTCCACTGAACTCTCCCTTCATCCTTCAGCTGGGCCAGAGTATGGATTCAGGGAGTCTTTGAACTTGGATGGAAAGAAAAAACCAAAAACCAAAGAAGTGCATCTTAATTTTCACTAACTCTACCTGAAATTAGCATTTTCTTCAATTGTAGCATCAAGTTACAGTTGGATTAGCAGTATCTCTGACTTTATCACCAGTAAGAATCACATGTATCTTCAGATCTTATCACTGGTTTTACAGATATCTTGAAATATCATTCATACTCATCACTGCTCTAAAATTATGGAAATCATTATACTATAACCAGATCTTTTTATTTAATACTGCAGTTAAAAGCCCATACATTGCCCTATCACAACTTTTAAAAATTTGGGGGGTAAATATAACAATATAATTTGTTACTTTATAGTCATATGTGTCTTATTTTGTACATTCAAAACAGTATTCCGTGGGGTTAAACACATTACTCCAGAAAGGGGTCCATCGGCTCCACCAGATTGCCAAAGATATACAAGGCACAAAGGAGTTGAGAACCTCCGAGTATGGCAGAAATAGCCTTAGCATGGTCCTTACTCTCAACTATAAACTTTTTCCATGGTGATTGAATATGATTTAAATAATGACATAATTAGTTTAAAAGAGATACTCTGAAATCCGAAGACCCCTTCTGGGGGTCCGAACCCATGTCTTCCTTTGGAGGAAGTTCTTACTCCAAAGCCCTGTTTCCCAAACAAAGCTGAGCACCAGTACCAAAAGGGCCGTCTTAATATAAGCAGATTTTTGGGCTCTGCACCACACCACCTGAATTGATTTGGGGGCAGAAGAGGTAGCTGGAAATTTTTAAAATGCGAACAACACAGGCATCTATTAAACAGCCTGCACTGTACAAAGAGGTATTATACAATGAAGGTTAAAATCCCTTCCATCCCAGACCCTCATTTCCACTTCCTAGAGGCAACTGCCGTCCACAATTTGTATCCTCTCCCTGAAATTATCCCAGCATCCACACAAATATATATACTGTACACACTGTGGGGTCTTGCTCTTTTATTCGTAATGTATTTTTAACCTCTTTCCACATCAGCCTGTAACATGGACCTCATTCTTTTTTTTTTTTTTTTTTTTTTTTTTGTGCTACGCGGGCCTCTCACTGCTGTGGCCTCTCCCGTTGCGGAGCACAGGCTCTGGACGCGCAGGCTCAGTTGGCCGTGGCTCACGGGCCCAGCCGCTCCGCGGCATGTGGGATCTTCCCGGACCGGGGCACGAACCCGTGTCCCCTGCATTGGCAGGCAGACTCTCAACCACTGCGCCACCAGGGAAGCCCTGACCTCATTCTTTTTCATGGCTGTATCGAAAAAAATCTACATGAAAAATTCTAACTGAAATCTTTTTAAGCTCTGGAGATAGATGGTGGTAATGATTGCATAATCATGTGAATTTCTGAGGACCACTGAACCATACACTTAAAGATGGTTAAGATGGTAAATTTTATGTTTTGTATATTTTACCACAATGAAAAAAAATGTTAAGCTCCCCAAGTAATTGAGCTGCAGACCCAGACCCTACCTCCTCCTCCCACCTCCCTTCAGGTCAGCCAGCCTGACATCTTGGAAACCCCTACTCCTTTTTGCCTCTTTGCTGCCATTCAGGGCCCTCTCGTTCATATTTCTTTTCAGAAACAAAAGCTCTGCTTTCCATGGGTGGGTGTTACCAGAATGTAAGTGGATGAAAGTTTCTTTCCTAAGCCTGTCAGGAGTCAGCAGACAGCTGCATCACCACTGACAGTCCCAGCTCTGGTGAGGACAGAATCCTTTTCAGCTCTGGAATGTCTTTCATCCTCAGTGTTGAAAGCTTTGTGGAAATTGGGTCAGGGCTCCTCAAACAATTCAAGCCTAGTCACAAACAACCCCAAAAGTCTATGCTAATGCCTCCTTGGACTGTTTTTCACTGGTGTTTTGACGTCCTTGACCCAGCTAAAGGGCTCGGAAAAAGCCTTTTCACCAGTGGCCTGTTCAGATAAGTTAAATCCCCTGAAATTCAGCACCATGTGGGGTATCCGTAGGGTTTAATGTACTTCCATTGGTCTGTGGACTCTGGAGCAGTTCAGATCAGAGAGAACAGAAGCTAATCCAGAGTACAGCATCCTGGAACTCTCACCCCAGGCAGATGCTCCCAGAGCCTTGGGCCATCGCATCACATCAAGTCCATGGGAAGTATTGCCTTGGCTACAGACGGACTCAGGGCACTGAGTCAGACACTTACCTTAGTCACCTGGAAAAGTTACTGTGACACCAAATTCTTGTCTCTGCTTGTGAAGGAATCACTTAAACTCTCAGTTTTAAAAGCCTCCATACGTACCTGCCACATTCAAGTAGCTTGGCTCTGGGAGTTTGTCCAAGCTTCATGAGTAGGGTCCTGCCTGTGACGTGACTGTACTGGAGATAAGGATTTTCCCATGTCCTGTCCCTCCCTGGAGGGTTTTACCGCATCATTGCATACATCCACATTCCAACACTTCACGGAAGGAGGCTTTGGTTTGGTGAGGCACGGCTCTGAACTTACAGGTTCATTGGAGATTTCTTTTCAGTTTTCGACTTCTTACTGAGTTACTAATGGCTGCTTCTCTGGAAGGTCTCCTGGTGCAGCCCCTGCCCTTCCCCCGCCCGCGCCATTGCCAGCACTGTCTGTCCATCCACTCACAAACCCTATTCCATGTCCCCTCCATCAGATTTTTACCAGCTCACACATCATTTCTTTGAACCATCGGGGCCTTGCCCAGCCCCGGTGTGGTTCATCTTCGAGCTGGAGCATCCAGTGAGCGTAGAGGCCTGGCTGTTATATTCAGAGAACTGTGGGGGTGATCACACATCCACTGTGTTTTCATTTCACTGCTGCCTTTCCTCTGAGATCAGATTGCTCTCAGACCTCATTCTGTAACTGAGGTCCTGGCAATTACCCTATAAGGTGAAGAAAAGGAGCCAGGACAAGCCCCACGGAGGTCAAAAGGCCCCAAATATCCTGGCAAGATGGGTTTTTTTAGATAAAGCCCTTGCTCCCGGTTGCTGGCTTCCCTTGATGCCTGATAATAGACCATTTATAGCCTTTTTAGAACCGTTTCCCAAAAGTTAACTAGTTCTAGTCTAGGGTGAACTTCAAGAGACTTGACTTTCAGCTAAGAAAAGAAATAGAATCAGCATTCAATTCTGTTTTTTATGTTCTGGGCTCCTAGTTGGCAATGTTTTCCTGCAGGTCACCTGAGAGATGGCACCAGCTACAATGGGAGTTCTGTGCTCTGTGATCATTTTTGCTTGGATTTTTAGTCAGAACTGTCCTCTACCCTTCCCGTGCTCCCCAAGTCCATTCTAGGGGGTACAGCCGACTCTTGGGCTAGGGACAGATGTGTATATATATACACACATACACACATATATACTTTATATATATATTTTACATATATATGAATTTTACATGTATACATACATATAACTTTGAAAAGTTACCTGCAGAGCAGCGATTCTCAAAGTGTGTTCCCTGGCTCAGCTGCATCACGCAGGGAGCTTGTTAGAAACACAAATCCTCGGTCCCACCCCAGACCCCGGTTACACAGGGCCTAAGCCCAGCGAGCCCTCCAGACCAGTGTGAGGCACGGTCCCTGTATCACGGCCCTAGGTGAGGCTGTCTTCCATCTATCCCCATTAAGAATCACAGTTCTAGACAGTGGCTCTCAGCCCTGGCTGCATCTTAGAATCACCTGGGGAGCTTTCGCAAAATAGATACCCTGGCTCCTCCCATAAGCCCCAGGCTCTGATTTTACTCACCTGCCGGAGGACCCAATCATAGCTCCTCAGGTGACTCTAAGGGAACAGCCAGGGCTCCAGAAGTGCTTCTACTGTTCTCTGTAGATTTCAGCAGCCTTGTAAGTGACCACCTGTTTGTTCCCTGCTCCCTCCTCCCAGCACAGAAGGAATTTACTGCTTGTAACTCATCATGATCACTCATCAGCCAGAGAGACAACGGGAGGGAAGACAGCATTGCCAGAAGGGGAAACTTGGATTTCTAAACCCTGCTCCATCTTATTTCCTGCTGGACTTCAGGAGAATTAAATCCTCGCGTCTTTCTAGGGCTCAGTTGCCTCATCCCTAAAACAGAAACTAGATGAATAATTCCTTCCTTTCTTCAAGTAAGTGAGCTAGTTGATAGTCTCTTAAAGCCTTTTCCAGAAAAAAAAAAAGAAACAGAAAAATTAATCTTAGATTCTAAGAGCTTTTAAAAGGTCAGAACTGGTCTTCAGCATAGAATTGCTAATCTTTGATTTTACTCCCTCCGGGATGGGCAGAAAATATTGTGAGCTGGTCAGTTTTGTGTTTTTGTAGTGTTTACAAATATGAGTTGAGTCTAAAGGGAGTTGGTACTCAGAAAAACAGATGCCAAAAAGGAAGCCATTACAATGGTTTGTATTCTTACTCTGCCCTAGAATGTTCCAGTGGGCACTCAGCAGTGTATCTGGAGGGCAGCCCACTTTCACGTTCATTCCAGTTCCCCCATGTTCATGGACATCTGATTCTTTTCACTTCTACTCAGCCACCCACATTTCCTCCCGACTTCTCCCCCCATCCCCCGCTTTTATTTTTCTGCCTCTGCAAAAATGTTTACAATAATCCGCCTGTGATGAATCTTCATGGAGCTTGTCCGCCCCCCATGACAACATACACACTCCTGTAAAAACAAGTAGAGTGGGGCCAGATTGGAGAAAATGAATCGGTCAAGTGTTTCCTTAATTTTTCTGGTCTGTTCACTTTCTTCTTCCCAGAAAACAAGACAGGTTGTTTCCTCTCCTCGCACCCCTGGCCCCAACAGTAAGTGATGCAATTAGGAGGCTGAGGGAAGATGGTAAATGGTTTCCAGGTGGTACTGTATCAACAGTACTATGTAATTAGCCAAGTAAACCTGTAATGTCTAGGAATTCCTTCAGAGAGGAAAAACTAAAAAGAGGAACCCAGGAACGTGGCCAGAACATACAGTCACGCCTTCCCAGCCGTGGCCCGGGTCACCCTGGGGACAGCACAGTTCTGGATGTGTTCAACATATATGAATCCACCTTCCATCCTTTGTCTATATCCTACCCCACTTCTATAAATCCAAGAACTTGCCTTTTCCCGAGGAGATGTGCAGGAAGGGGGACTTGGACAGCCCGCTCCAAACCCCGAACCCCTTTCTAGGCTTGAATTTGGGAGACTCGAGTGCAGCTGGCCGAGACCTATAGCCATGCTTTTTTTAATTTTTTTATTTTTTATACAGCAGGTTCTTATTAGTTATTTATTTTATACATATTAGTGTATATATGTCAATCCCAATCTCCCAATTCATCCCACCATCATCACCCCCCACCCCCACTTTCCCCCCTTGGTGTCCATACGTTTGTTCTCTACTTCTGTTTTCTGTTTCTGCTTTGCAAACCAGCTCATCTGTACCATTTTTTCTAGATTCCACATATATGCATTAATATACGATATTTGTTTTTCTCTTTCTGACTTACTTCTCTCTGTATGACAGTCTCTAGAGCCATCCACGAGCCGTACCTTTTACTAAGTGTTCTGATCAAGGTCAGTGAACACTTTTTTTTTTTTTTTTTTGCGGTACGTGGGCCTCTCCCAGCTGTGGCCTCTCCCGTTGCGGAGCACAGGCTCTGGATGCACAGGCCCAGGGGCCATGGCTCACGGGCCCAGCCGCTCCGCGGCATGTGGGGTCCTCCCGGACCGAGGCACGAACCCGTGTCCCCTGCATCGGCAGGCAGACTCTCAACCACTGCGCCACCAGGGAAGCCCCAGTGACCACTTTTATTCTCTTTTCCATATGTTCCCCTCACTGCTGAAGAGATCTGTCTTCTGGATCCCAGGTCTGCAGTCCTATCACACCACCTAGAAGTTTCTCAGGGGAGTTGGTAAGGGTTTAGATGTGTAGATTCCACACACTAATTCTGAGAGTTCCTACTGCTTTTATGACTAAAGAGATTTTTGTACATTGTTTAATTTTCTGGTTGCATCTTTGATTCACTTTTTAAAAAACTAATTGAGGGGCTGTTTTAGCTTCTAACTGTTGTTAAATCCTGATGAGACCAAGCTAGCCTCCAAGACAACTTCTCCTTGCTTTGGGGCATATTTGGAATTCTGTATTCATTTGGATCTGTTTAGGTGTATAAAACAGAGGCTCAAAATAACAGAGGTTTAAACAAGGTAAGAGTAGCTTTCTCTCTCTGTAACAGCTGAAGCTGGGATGGTGGGTGTTCTCAGCCAAGTAGTCAGGGCCTGGTTTCTTTACCTGATTGCTCCATCTTCCCTAGGAAGTTGTCTTTGTCTGGATGGTTCTAGGTGGCTCACAACTGTGTCTGCATTCCAGCCGGCAGGAAAAAGGACATGGGAGAATGTGTTCCTTCTCTTTAAGGGCATGACCCAAAGTTTCACACAAATGTCCCCCTCACATATTTTGGCTAGGGCTTAGCCTACTGATCACACTTACCGGCAGGCAAGGCTTAGAAACGCAGCCTTGATTCTGACGGCCCTAGTACATTCACACCTGACGTTTTCCCACTCTGACCCACCTAGACCTAATTTCCATGTTCACCCTTGACTTTCGATTTAGGTCACCCCCTAAAGACTCAGCTTCAGCTATCTTCCCACTTGTGCTCCAGTTCCTAGCCCGTCTCCCCACCTCAAGAATGTGGTTCCAGTAAATCCTCCCGGTTCTGGCCAGATCAGCAATTCTTCCTTTGCTACCGTACCATTTCATAACCATACATACATGCTATTTCTTCCTCTGGACTTCACTTCCTTATCACCCCAACCCCAGCTGCCATCCATTTCTTTGCTTCTCTTTGCAGCAAAACTTCTCAAAAGAGCCACTGATATGCTGTCTCCAATTCTCCTGCCATTTTCTCCTAAAACTACTCCAATCAGGCTTTTGCTCTCAATGATCTTAAGGTCATCAACGACCTCCTGTGCTCAATTCTCAGTCTCCTTTTTTACTTGATGTATCAGCAGTATTTGATACAGCTGATTGATCCCTCCTCGATATACTTTTTAAAATTTTATTTATATATTTGTTTTATTTATTTGGCGGCATTGGGTCTTCGTTGCTGCGCGCGGGCTTTCTCTAGTTGTGGTGAGCGGGCGCTACTCTTTGCTGTGGTACGTGGGCTTCTCATTGAGGTGGCTTCTCGTTGATGAGCATGGGCTCTAGGCCCGTGGGCAGTAGTTGTGGCACGTGGGCTCAGTAGTCGTGGCTCGCGGGCTGTAGATCTCAGGCTCAGTAGTTGTGGTGCACGGGCTTAGTTGCTCCACGGCATGTGGGATCTTCTCAGACCAGGGCTCGAACCCGTGTCTCCTGCATTGGCAAGTGGGTTCTTAACCACTGCGCCACCAGGGAAGTTCCTCGATATCCTTTTAAAATTTGGTTTCCAGGAAAATCTCCTGATTTTCTTCTTACTTCACTGATTGCTCCTTCTTGGTCTCTTACGTGAATTCCTCCTTTTCTCTTGACCTTTTGATGCTGAAGTGTCCTCTCTTTCCC
>NW_006770904.1:251604-284550 GCF_000442215.2 Lipotes vexillifer
TCTTTCCCTCTCTCCTTCATCTGCCCACTGCCATGGTGATCTCATGGCTCTTCAGTAGCCCTTATATGCTGACAACTCACAAATTTTTATCTCCTTCCTGGACCTCTCCACCGATCCCCATCAGTCTGGACCAATCAGGAGACAGACACCACACAGTAATTTGAGCCGGGACAGTTTCATATAATTATCACAGCAGACTGGAGTATGGAGGGTTGGCTAGCCGGGAAAAAAGATGACTCTGAAGAATACAGGAATAGCAGCTATGGGGAATAGCCATTACTCCTAGGACTGAGATAGAGAGCCCAAGGAGGGAACAAATCTGGAAGAGGGGACCCCCATTCACACCCTAGGGCTGAGATCCAGACCTGCGTTGGAGGGGGAACAGCTGTGGGTCATGGGATGGTGGAGAAGTTTGCTCAGCTGCTGCTCTGGTGGGACTCGCTGAGAAATGGCCCTTTTGGGTGCTGGGCAAGCTGTCGGCTGCTTGGTGCTGTACCTTGAAACCTGTGGCAAAGCCGCACAAAAGGGTACTGGAGGAAGCCATCCGTGACGGGGTGTCTGGTGCTGAACCTGCCAGGAGCTGGCTTTGGCTGTCACCCACTGCAAGAGTCAAGCTCTGTAGATGCCATGCACAGTGCAAGTGACTGCCAAGAAGGGTTCACCAGAGTCAGGAAAAGAAACCCTTTCTTCTTGCAGTGTCCTGCCAGGGCACTCTGCTGAGAAAACTTAATATCATGCCAGAGGGCAAAGTAAAAATGTTTACAGGGTTTAGCTCCATTATCACAGAGCAGGCGCGGAAAGGTGTATTTGGAGCTGAGAGGCATTTAACTGACATCTCCGGGCTTGTGATCAATCATCTACGTGACATTTCCACTTGGACGTCTGATAGACATCTCAGATTTACTCTGTCCAAAACTGAACTAGTGCCCAAATTCTCTTCCCAAACGTCTATCTGCCGTCTTCCCCATTCTTGCAGTTGCTCAGGCCCAGCTCTCCAAGTCACTGCTGACTCTCACATCCTAGCAAATCCTACTGTGTGGGTGGACGTCTCTCTGTGCGATGCTGGTCAGGTGCTCCTGGATCAAGGCAGAGCTGAGCATTTTCCCCTTTATTTACTCAAAGAAGGAAAACGTCTGCAGGTGAACAAAGGACATTGCATTTTATTACTCTATTCCTGTAACAAACTCCACTGCTGCATTTAAAAATATTACTTATGCCTTGACAAGTTCTTTTTTGTTTGTGTTTTTGTTTTCCTCTGAGAAATGCCGCTTCTCCTAGAACCTTTCTCCCCCGACATTCCTAGATAGCAACTTTTTGATGCCAAAGCTAGAATAAGGCCAAGGGCTCATCTTTCAACTGAAAGTTAGGTATTTTTCATGATAGGTGACTAGGAATAAATCCTTGTGAAAGCCTGGTTATTTCATGGATCTTGGGATCTTTTGCTGTGTCAAATGTACGTGCAAAAGTGCCTCAGCAATACCTAAGGGCAGATGTTAAGCAAAATGATTCCATACACCATCTGTTTCTTTATAATCTTGTGCTTTTCCTGAGTCATTACGAGAAGTGAAGAGGGTCCCGCTCCTTCTTAAGTCTTATCAAGATTTCTTCTCCCCACATCTCCATTGCCCTCCTTCCTCTGCTTCCACCTCATCCCTCTTTGTTATATATATATTTTTTGCGGTATGCGGGCCTCTCACTGCTGTGGCCTCTCCCGTTGCGGAGCACAGGCTCCGGACGCGCAGGCTCAGCGGCCATGGCTCACAGGCCCAGCCGCTCCGCGGCATGTGGGATCTTCCCGGACCGGGGCACGAACCCGTGTCCCCTGCATCGGCAGACGGACTCTCAACCACTGCACCACCAGGGAAGCCCTCCGTTCTATTTTAATCATGACCGTCAGTGGAGCTGTTGAAGGGTTTCGAGGAGTAGCTCCTCCATGTTTTGATCCTTGTGTGGGGTGTTCATTTCCCTGGTAAAAGAAACAGATCTAAAATCCTACAGACTTTTCTGTCTGTGTTATGAACTCCACTGCAGTGCTTCTCATGCAATCTTGTGGCAATGAACCAGCTTTAAAAAAAAATTCCAATCTGTTGTGGACTTAACTTTTCTCAAATATAATAAATATGAATTACTAGAAAATGAAATTAAAAAGATACAAATTCAAGCCCTCAATTTTTATTATTAGATTCAATAGGCATAAAACTACTCTCTCAAATTGCTATCAGAGCGTCTAAGGGTGTGCTCTGAATTTCTGTTCTTCCTGGGCTGCACACCCAGCCCACACAGTCCGTGGACCACCACTAGTCAGAGGACTACACTTTAAGCAGCTCTACTCCAGCAATCTTGTTACTACTGCCTTACAGTGTTTGGGTTTATAAGAAAGACCCAAAACACCTGCAAATTCTCCATCTTACCCTAAATCTAAACGACTGACAAAAACTATGCACCAAAGAGCAAACACGCACACACACACACACACACACACACACACACACACACCAATAACAGCACCACTTCAGAGAGAGGTAACATAATGTAGGTTAAGTATGGGAGCCAGATATCAGCCATTTACAAGTTGCATCCACTTGAACTCATCTCCTATAAAATGTGGCTGGAAATAATAGCACCAGTTGCTTCCATTTGTTAAAATAGTTAACAGGCGTAATATGCATACAGCTCTTAGAACACAAGGCACTCAATACATTTAGCTGTTATTCTTTTTACTTGATAGAATAAAGAGGTCTTTGTTACCTCGCTCAGCATTTCCATCTGCAAGAAGAAGATGGATCTGTGGTCTACCTAACAAGCCAGGGTCCATCTTCCCTTCCCCAGCATCTGGAAATAGCTGCTAGATCTTGGTGGAGGCGGAATCCCAACACCCGCTTAGGCATGAAGTTCTCCCTAGCTCAGTGCGAGGAACATCCCAACCGCCTACCATTGCTGCCCTCTGCTGCTTCCATTGAGAATTACACCGAGCAGAGTTTCTACTGCGGAAGGCTGGCAACATCTCACCCCAAAGGGGAGGGAGTTATCAGCATGTACTTTGTTCCAGACTTGATTGAATGTCCTAGAATTTGTTCCTCACGGTGCCTTTAACAGCACAGCTTTGCACTTTCACATGGGCATACGGTCTATAACTGCTTCTGGACTTTGCCATCAAATGCAGATTTTTGTTGCCTCAAGCTCAGCCTATTTGCAAGGAGATGAGGCCAGTTCTCAAACCTTGCTGACGCCCTCATCTTGACTTTTCATGCCCCATATCCCAGATGTCCAGTCTTGAGTCCCAAGTTAGCTGTGACCTCTCATAGCCTATCAGCTGCCCAAACCCATCCCTCCTTCCCTCTGCACCTCCAGAGAGGCCCTCCTGCCTCCAAGTCTCTTCCCTTTACAGGTCTTTGAGACCCATGGTTACAAAGTCTTCCTGATCTGAGTCACCTGTCCGCTGCCCACACTTGGTCCAAAGCTCCTTTGACCCTTCTCCATCTGACCCTTCCTGCTCTCAAGCCTTATCTCTTGTGATACCCACACAGCTGCCATAGGCCAAGTCCCATTTCCACATACACATTATCATTTCCTTTGTGGTTAGTGGGTACTGTTTCTTTTGTCAAAAATACAGTCATTTATACAAAAAATGCCTGCTCCTGATCATTACAAAAATAAATATGAAAAAAGTAGCAACTCTTTAGTGATCGTGGAATTAATCTGACAGCGATTACATGTGTTTAAGCATCTGGCATGTCTCCTAAATTGCACCAGAAGAATCTGGAAGCACTTGGTTTGGCCTCAGAGGCAGCAGAAGGAGGGGAAGGGCTCAAATTCTCAATACTCAGCTCAAATTCTCTTTCCTCCACGGTGTCTTCACCTACCACTCCAGGCAACAGTACCTCAATTTCCATGACCTTTCTTATGTGCTACTTAGGTTGCCCTTAACAAATGTATTGTTACTTGGGTAAATTTCTTCTTAAATTATTTTTCTGACAAAACTTTTGTTGAAATTTGGTGAATGAATAAAGAATATGGTACGATTAAAAATGATTTTTGGCCCTCTGTCTCCAATGAAGGTGTGGAATAAGAACGACAGGATTATCTCCCACCAGCTATCTTTTCTGACCACAATGGTATGAAACTAGAAATCAATAAGAAGAAGAAAACTGAAAAAAAATGCACAGATATATGGAAATTAAACAACACACTCCTTAACAAACAACGAGTGGAAGAAGGAATCAAAAGGGAGCTCAAGAAATATCTTGAGGGGCTTCCCTGGTGGCGTAGTGGTTAAGAATCCACCTGCCAATGCAGGGGACACGGGTTCGAGCCTTGGTCCAGGAAGATCTCACATGCGGCGGAGCAACTAAGCCTGTGTGCCACAACTACTGAGCCTGCGCTCTAGAGCCTGCAAGCCACAACTACTGAGCCTGCGCTCTAGAGCCTGCAAGCCACAACTACTGAGCCCTCGTGCCACTACTACTGAAGCCTGCGTGCCGAGAGCCCGTGCTCCGCAACAAAAGAAGCCACCGCAATGAGAAGACCCTGCTCATAGCAGCTAGAGAAAGCCCGTGGGCAGCAACAAAGACCCAATGCAGCCAAAAATAAATTAAAAAAGAAATGTCTTGAAACATGTGAAAATAACACAACATACTAAACTTATGGGATTCAGCAAAAGTAGTTCCAAGAGAGAAGTTTATACTGATAAAGGTCTACATCAAAAAAGATCTTAAATAAACAACCTAGTTTTATAGCTAAGGGACTAGAAAAAGAAAAGAGAAACAAACCCAAAGTTAGCAGAAGAACAGAAATAACAGAAATAAGAACAGAAATAAATGAAATAGAGACCAGAAAAAAAAACAGAAAAGATCAATAAAACTAAGAGCTAGGTTTTTTTTAAAGATAAAGAAAACTGCCAAAACTTTAGCTAGACTAACAAAGAATAAAAGAGAGAAGACACAAATATTATAAAATCAGAAATGAAAGAATATTATGAGCAATTATATGCCAAGAAACCTGACAACCTAGAAGAAATGATTAAATTCCTAGAAATATACAAGCTACCAACCTACTGAAGCATGAGGAAATAGAAAGCCTGAATTGACCAATAATGAGTAAGGAGATTGAATTAGTAATCAAAAACCTCCCAACAAAGAAAAGCCCAGGATCTGATGACTTTACTAGTGAATTCTACCAAACATTAAAAAACAAAACAAAACAAAACCAACCCTTCTTAAACTCCTCCAAAATATTTAAGGGGATGGAACCCTTCCAAATTCATTTTATGAAGCCAGCATTACCCTGATACCAAAGCCAGACAAGGACACTTCAAGAAAAGAAAATTACAGGCCAATATTCCTGATGAACACAGATGCAAAAATCCCCAACAAAACACTAGGAAAAAGAACTCAACAGCACATTAAAAGGATCATTCACTATGATGAAGTCAGATTTATCCCTGGGATGCAAGTATGGTTCAACATACACAAATCAGGGCTTCCCTGGTGGTGCAGTGGTTGAGAGTCTGCCTGCCGATGCAGGGGACACGGGTTCGTGCCCCGGTCCGGGAAGATCCCACATGCCGCGGAGCGGCTGGGCCCGTGAGCCATGGCCGCTGAGCCTGCGCGTCCAGAGCCTGTGCTCCGCAACGGGAGAGGCCCACGTACCGCAAAAAAAAAAAAAAAAAAAGACTTTACAAGAAAAAGAACACTAAAGAACATCATCCCTCATGAAAATAGATGCAAAATTTATAAACAAAGTTCTAGTAAATCAAATCCAACAATATATAAAAATGGTAATACATCATGATCAAATGATGTTTATCCCAGGAATGCACAATTTGTTTACCTTTGAAAATCAATCCGTGTAATTCACCATATTAACAAAGTACTTATGAAAAACCACGTGATTATCTCCATGCAGAAAAAGCATTTGGCAAATTCTAACATGTGTTCCTGATAAGAATGGCTTTGGGAGATGTGTTTTGCTGTCTCTGAGGTCTGCAGCTTTGGGGTCTCTCTCTACTTTCTCCTACATGTGCCCTGCTTGCTCTCTACTGCTTCTGGAAATTCTTCAGCTACTTTATATTTTTTTCTAGTTTCACTGAAACTGAAATGGAGTTTTCATTTTAACTTTGATGACTTTACCTGCCATCTTGACACTAAAAGGGCCAAAGATTCATGCAAAATATAAAACAGGGCAAAGGTCAAATAATTACCAGTGGCTAATGGATTCATTATTAGCTAAATGACCCCACGTGCACGAGGCGACCTCTGACCTCTGACCAGAGGTTTCCATATACCAGGACAGTATTGGAAGGCTATAATCACATCCACGTAATACATATCCTACCAGTTTTGACAGGTAAAGTAATATTTCCTCCCTCTAACAGGACAGCTCTGTATACAATCATGTATCCCGAAAAAGGGTCATGAAAACACACCACTAGTGCCAAAGGATGCAAGTATAAAGTAGACTTTATTAGAGGGAAAATTTACAAGTAGAAAATAGTGGAGCGTATGCAATCCTTCGATTCTATTCCACAGCTTAGGCAAGGCATAGAGGGTCCATGCACTGCAGCCAAACATCACAATCAAGGGGAGCCCCTTCCCCTTAATTTTTCACATATTTACAGTGATGGGGTTGGGTGAAGCACAGATCTGCTATGACACTAAGGGAAGCTCCCTGGTCAGAAAGGGGAGCCTCTGGGGGCCTCAGCTGGTGTCTGCCTATGATTAGCCAGCTCAGATCTGCTGAACAAATTCTCCACCAAATGACCGAAATGAAGGAGAAAATGAGCCTCCGGGACCATCCAGTTTTGTCCCCCTTCAGATGTTTTGGAGGTAAGATTTTATATGTCAGTCACCTGAATTTATATATTCCCGCAATCATGCTTTAATGGATTTTTTTTTTTTACTATGTTAGTTTTGCTTGCTGCTCAAAACGAAGACAGTTGCCTTAGAGCTATGACCTCACTGGGTCTCCATTGCCTTATCTCTTAAAAAAAAAAAAAGGGGCAGGCGGTGGAGGTTGATGGTATTTGATAATTACTATCCTATCACAGGTGAATTTTAAAAGATGTGATGCCGTTCCTAAACACTTCGTGCTGCTTTCATACCCTGAAATCTAGCTCTCAGCCCCATCACATTGAATGGAACGGGCTGACCTTTGAGTCCCTTTCAATCTTGAAAGTGAGTTGACTAGCAGGGCAGTTATTCCCATAATTTTAGTAAGAATAATTAACCACCAGAGGGTAGTCAGGTTACAGGGCGTTAAGGGGTGAAGGTAGCAAGGGATACATTCAAACAAGGGGCACCTGTGACTTTTAAAATTCTTATTTCAATTCAGTTTCACAAAATTTTATTGCCTGCTAAGATTACGATAAGCACTGTGGAAGAAAGGAAAATTGGAGGTGAGTATGGGAAGGTTGAGATTCAGGTAGTGGGTTTGCTGTTTTAGGTACGGTGCCTGGAATAGGACTTTGGAGGGAACATTTGTTCAAAATTGAGGTGAGGGAATAGGCCACGTGGTCCTCTGGGGAAACAGCATTTCAGGCGTAGAGGACAGACATGAGAAGGACCCTGGTATTTGATAAGGTAAGAGGAGGCAGATGATGCAGACACTGGTTTTTACTCTGAGTGAAATGGGGAGACATTGCAGGAGTTTGAGCAGAGGAAGGACATTTTTAAATGGTCACTCTGGCTGCAGTGTTAAGAATCGTCTCCAAGAGACTTATTTCCCGTAGAAGCTTCCACATATTGTGTGTCAGCTCATCAAAAAGCACAGTGAATGACAGTTAAAGGCAACCATGTTCTGTCACCATTTAGCTAATAGCAGCCAATTCACACATAACCTCACTGTGTCAGGTGCCAGGCATTGCCAAGAACTTTACACATTTTCTCACTTCATCCTTCCAATACCTCTGTGAGATCATCACCACTGTTAGTTCTACTTTAAAGGTAAGAAAAAGAAGATTGTAAAACTTAGTGACCGGTCCAAAGTTTAGATGACGTAAATGGAATTCTTGAAAGCTAAAACTTGAAAAACTCTATTTGCTAATGTGAAGAAACACTGCCTAAGCAAGGGTTAGAACCCCAGTGCTGAAGAGCTAAAGATGGTGTTTGCGGGGTCGGGGAGAGAAGCACAGGTGTTTGCATTCAACCGTCACGTGCTTCTTTATTAAAGTTCCGTGTAGCCGTTACACCACAAACCTACTGACAACGTAACTGGACTGACTTTGGTGTTGATTTCTAAGAGTCCCTCTAGAGTTTGGCCCCTGTGTGGTCTGCTCTGTACACATTGGGCTCTTAGGGAAGCCGCTCCCATCACTGAACTGACTTCTCTTTAGGTGGTACTGAGACCATGGGTCAAATCCATTTCACCTGCCTTTACTCATCAAGGTCGTTTTAAGGCTTGCATGTCCTCCAGGTGGCCCGTGGCCTAAGCAATAAAGTAATGGGGATGGGGCGGGTGCATAGCTATCAGTGCGAGTGCAAGGCCTTAGGGCATGACTGTCAGTGGTCCCGCTCTGCCAACGGTCAGCACTGCAGTGGTCCTGGTGGTGGTGGTCACGCTGGGTCACAGTCTGTGGGACCCAACCCTGTTTGGGGGGCCTGAGGAGCCTGAGGGCCGGCTGGGTGCTGGGTGCCTGGCTCCTTCAGTGATGACGGCGGGGCTGGGTCTGGGGACCCGGCCCTGAAGGCGCTGCCAGCTGAGACCTGCCTCTTCAGCCGAGTCTGGGCACTGGCCAGAGGACCCACACCCGGGTGCTGGACGAATGCATCCAGCCAGGGTACCCGGCCCACACAGTGACCCCCTTTTCTTAGTCAGGACCTGGGCCTCAGAGGGTGAAAGTTGAGCCTTAGGACTTTGACCAAGTAAAATGAGGGGTACTGATGTTGCTTTGCTTATGGGATTTGTTACCTTTAGGAGTATTACACCTTTAGATAAAAAGTTGTAGAACGGAGAATAACATTTGTTTTGATGGAGGTTTACAAGAACATCGTGAGCTGACCATGACCTGATCTACATGGACAGCTGCAAGAACAAAGGATCGGACACCAAGAAGTTTTCAACAACTAACCACAGCCCTCCCTCACCTTTCCTGTGAAAGGGGTTTTTAAAACACCTGTCTCCTTGTACGGCCCTGCAATAAACCTTTCTCTGCTTCAAACTCTGACATTTCTGTATTGCTGGGTTCACCGTGTGCTGGGCACAGGGACTCGCGTTCGGTAACAGTAAGATGTTTGCCCGAGTTGTTTTGCAGGAACTTGGAGTCAGCCGTGTCTAGTTTGAGCTGAGCTGGTTAAGACTGGATGGGAACACCGACCCTCCAACTGGGCATGCGTGAGTGTCTGCTTGGTGATCTTTTGAACGTGCAAAGGCCTGTAGCTTAGTTACACCTGCGTAGAATGACCTTCCCACACCTTTTCCCAATCACCTTTCCCATGACTCTGATCTTCCTGCTTCTTTTTTAGCCCATAAGTATCCCAAGCCTCTTTCAGGGGAAGCCGATTTGAGATGGTTCTCTCTCTGTTTGCTGCAAACCTTGGTGTCTCAGCGTTTGGCTTGCTATGCATTGGACAAAACAAACCTGGCTCGGTAACAGTTCCTCGCAAACCCAAGTGGTTTAAAAACCCACTCATCTGGTGCTGCTTGGAGGGCTGTCCCTGAGACCAGTGCTGGTCTGTGACAAGGTAAGCAGAGAAAGTGTTTATAAACTTTAATAGCTATTTTAAAGAGTAATTTTGTCTAAGTCTAAAAACTTGGGGCTTGTATACCTTGTTTTTAAACTTCAGTTTTCAAAGAATTTATAGTGTTTTAACTGAGAGGCTGAATATACAGACAGTGGTCGACCATATATGAAAATAGAAGGACCCACAACCTGCCTAGAAAAACAACCCCTTATCCACAAAAACCAGCCTAGGAAGCCAGCCTGACTGCTAGCTGTAGAAACAACCCAGGGAGTGGAACAATAACTACTGTAGCAACTGGCCGGGACTTGATTAATAACTTACAGCTTCCCTAATTTGTATCCCTGCTTTTCAACTTAGGACCAGCCAGATAAAGCCAAATGTGGCTAACGGATCACATAGGACACCCGGCTTCTCCTCTACCTGCAGCTTCCCCATGCCAACAGCCTCCGACGAGGGCACACCTGAAGCCTTCCCTTTTTTTCCACTATCAACATTTCCCCTCCTCTGCCTGCCTTTGAGTTTCTGCCAAAATAGAAGTGATAGTGGGGCTGACTCTCTCGTACAGCAAATTCTCAATAAGTTGCTTTACACTTCTCATTTGGTTGGTCATTTATTTCCACATACCAGTAAAAAGGAAATAAAAACAAAGCAGGGGTCTGCCACCGCAGACAGATTAAGGAGCACCATCCTGGGGTCTGCGATCACCTCCAGGGTAGGGTTGGGGAGAGCATCCCGGCACTCACCGCCCGGGACAGCGGGAGTAAGGTAGTCGCGAGATTCTCCAGACCAGGAATGAGTAGGGGGAGCAGGGAGACGGGTGCGGGAAATGGGCGGGGAGCTTGAGATGCTAGGTTGACTTGCATCCCGTTATTTCACGTGTCTGGATTGCAGAGTCTGCGACCCCACGGCGCGGGGGTGGAGCTTCCGCGCATGCTCTCGGCGCACGCATGCTCTCGGCACCGCCCCGTGGAGCGGAGCTGACGTCACGTCCGCCGGACGCCGCGGCTGCTGGGTATTATCTCTTGAGCCCGAGTGTTGAGCCGTCTCCCTCCGCCCAGCGGGCCCTGGGCGGTCGGCAGGTCAGCGCACCGGGTCAGGTTTCCGCTGCCTCCCCGGACCACTTAGTCTGAAGCCGGGTGTGGTTTCCACTACTAGAGGTGAAGCATAATAGGGAGAGTGGGACCTGGGATCTTGGATCAGGGTGTGTTTACTTTTCCCGTCAGGTGGGCGCTGCTGGGCAGCAAGGAAACTTACTTTATTTCCTCCCGGAGGACGCGTTTGCTGTTGCATTGCAGTCAGAGGATGGTGTCCTTAGACGGCAGCCACCGGATCGCCTTGCAGCTGTTTGGATGCTGCTTTTAAATAAATCCCACCTTATTTAGTGTTTTAATGCTTTGGAATCCTGCTTTTAAAAAACGTTTGGTCCTAAGAGCTCAGTACCCTGTAGAATTGCTCAATCTAAACGAATTCTGTTCTTTCCTGTGCCCGAAACGTCTCAGTGAGGATCTTGTCAATAAGGAAGACCTTGGCTGTCTAGAACTCAACCCTCCCCTAGCCCCTGGGTCCCCATCTCAGAATTTCTAAAACCTGAGGGTTATACTCTGCACCGACGCTTTAAGCGTTTGCGGCAGGCAGTGGTATATTTTTTGGAAAATGCATTACATCCATTCTGTTTTTAAAACACAGACCTAATTTGACCTTTTCCTGATGACTTGCCTTCAGTCCTACGGAAGGTTACTGTGAAAGAACCAGAGAGACCAGCGAACTTTTCGAGTTCTGATGCCAGATTCTAAGTCGTTATTTTGTCTCCATCTCTGTGATATCACTTGTCAACCGGCTACATTCCTGCCCCTCTTTTGGTTTATAATTTAATGCTTCATCTGTTGTGGGTTTTGAATTGACAATTACATTTGATAGAATTGTGTTTAAAGGAAAACTAAGTGAGGAACTTGGGTTTGTGCGTTTTTTTTTACTCTTTCTATAACTTAGCTTTTCGTTTTACAAAATGCCCATTTTAGTAAAACACAGCTAAGCCAAAGAAAGAAAATTAAAATCATCTGGAATCCTGCCAAAAGATAACCATTGTTAACATTTCGGAATACTCTTAATTAAAAAAAAATTTTTTTAAAACAGTCATCATGTATATTTAATAATCCCTTTTGCATGACATTTTGTCTGTCTTCCTATTTCAGTAACTTTTTTCTTTGAACATGTGTAAACGGCTGCAGAATATACCATTGTGCTAGGTTCTCTCTTAAGTAAAATTGGAGTGCTAAGGCATGAACCTTGTGTCATCTGTTACAGCAGCTCAGAGGACTTTTGTTTTATATCTTGGTTTTTGGCCAAGGTGCAAAGGTGAGGTGATGTTAGGGTGTGTAAAAGGGAAGGTTTAATACTGAGTCCTATGCAAGGGCAGGCCATTTATCATGGTGTATCAGATTCATGGAAAAGTTGGAGAAAATCATTCAATTTTTCATCAATTCTTCATTTGTTTTTAGGCTCACTTTTTTCTGCTCCCTATTCTGTCTCTCCAAGAATGAAACATGACTGAGGACTCTCAGAGAAACTTCCGTTCAGTATATTATGAAAAAGTGGGGTTTCGTGGAGTTGAAGAAAAGAAATCATTAGAAATTCTCCTAAAAGATGACTGTCTGGGTGAGTTTTATAAGTTAAATTTACCTTATTGGTTCTCAGTCATTCCCAGATCTTCTGAAATTAAATGTTACCTTTAAAGATGTCCAGAGGTATTGGTTACCTGCCATATTTTTTTAGTGATAGGATGGCAGCAGAATGGTATATTTTGGGAGAAGTTAAGGATTTTTCAAGTTTATATTTCACTGAGTCAGAGCCAGACCTTTTTGAAAGGCCTCTTTAGGAGTCAGTAATATTTTTTTCTCTTATTAGACCCATGTATTTTCTTTTCTCAGTTTTCAGAGGTGTCATCATAGCTTCTGGGTAAATTTGCAGCAACTCTTGCCATGATTTTCTTTTATGGAAATACTGAAACTGCATTATATATTGACATTTTTATTCTAAGCCAGTCATAATAAGGTCTGTTCTATCGCTAATTAAAGTAGAATAAACTGAGCCACAGTTAAAAACAGTCGTTTAAATGGATAGAGTGTTTTAAAGTTTCAAAAACATTTCCCACCTGATCTTTGATCCTCACTAGGCAGTCTGTGTTTTAAGTAATTTTCACTTGACAAGTAGGGAAATTGAGGCCCAAGATGGTTGAATGTGGCTTACTGGTGAATGTGGGGATTTGCAGGCTGACTGTGCCAGTCACCGGCGATGTAAACTTAAAGTCACAAACTGCTCTGAGCTTCAGTTTCTGCATCTTTGAAACAATAACTACCCAACAAGCTTGCGATGTGGATTAATGAAGTAAGTTCTATAAATAGTAACTACTGCTGATGTTATAGTGAATGTAGTAATATATGCAAAATGCATCTCCTACACCGTGAAACACTGTTTTTAAATAGCTAGTTGGAAAAAAAAATACATAGCTAGTGGGAACACCTGGGCTGGAAGTCAGTCTAGTGTTACCTTTCCTAGATTTGCTGATTGTATAGCAGCCTGCCTCTGAAGAGATGTCTTACTATACTTTTGGTTTTCAGACAGGAGATGCACGTGTACCTATTGTGATCAGCATGAAAAGCATCTAATCGTTTTTTTTTTTTTTTTTCTTTTTCTTCCTCTAGATATTGAGAAACTTTGTACTTTTAGTCAGAGGTTCCCGCTCCCATCCATGTACCGTGCCTTGGTCTGGAAGGTGCTTCTAGGTATGATTTCTAAGAGTTGGAAGCTTTATCTTCAAAATGTTGAATGATGGGATCATTGGCATCTTATCTGTCAGAAAAAGGATTTCTTTAGGCCTTTTACAGAGTACTAGGTCTAACCTCGGGAGCCTGAATCACCACTCACTTTGGAAGCCTGGAAGAAGGTGACCTTCAGAGGCAGTCCACTGCGTGTCACTCTGAGTGTCAGGTGACATTAGAAGAGACAGTGATGCACCTTCCTGAGACAAGGTGTGGGAAGAGCATTGGGCCGGGAGAAAGGCGAACTGGTCTGGGCTTTACTGTCAGCTTGGTAACCTTCCAGAAGATGCCACTAGGCCTCTTTTTTTTTTTTTTTTTTTCCCTTTTTTCTTTCATCTGTAAAATGAGGATATTGAGCTAAATTAACTCCTAGGGTTTAGCTCTTGATTTGTTAGTCTGCGACTCCCAGCCGTAGAGGTATAACTTCCTAAGGAGTGCTGTCAGAATCAAAAAAGGAATTGAGTTTTTACTTCCTAGAAGCACAAATGAATAACTTACAGTGAAGAGTGGCTGAAGGAGAAGGAAAAACAGTCTCGCTCAGTTTCTGTGGAAGAAAACGTGTGCCCCAAGTGACTGGCAGTATATGCCTTTTGAGCTAAGGATTTTTTTTTCTGTTAATTGCTGAGCCTGCTGATGTATAAAATACCCATCCATTACTACCCTCCTTTTCTTTCTTTTAAAAAAAACCCAAAAGTTAGGATAATCCTAGGATTCCCTTGTGAGGCAGGTATCAATATTGCAGTTTTACCGACGGGAAAAAGGCTGAAGCTAAATAACTTGCCTGAGGCCTTATAGCCTGTGAGTGGCAGAGCTAGGATTTGAGCTCATGTTTGTAGAGCCCATTTGAAGTTAGGCTAGATTTATAGACCTTGTTTTCTTTCCAAAATGTACTATATTTTCAGGACTTGGAAAATCTGGAGTCCTGAATCTGATTATGTAATGTGGAGCCAGCGAGGGAATGCAAGCCGTGCTAGAAAGCACTGTGTATTGCCTTTTTTGTTGTGCCTCTTGCCAGCCTTTGTACACTTTTCTAATAGGTCACCGTGCGGTTAAAATATAGAGAATGTGTGAAAATGACCTCAGTTTTTCCCTGAGCATTTTTAAAATCTTAGTGTTTCCAGTGCCCATCAAAGTAAATGCCTTCCAGGGGTGCCTTTTAGGTGGGAATGTCGATCATATTTATATCTGCTGAGAAAGGCTATGTGTCTTATTAACTGATAATGCCAGTGGGTTAGTATGAGATGGACGGTTGTACTTTGCAGCTGAGTGCCAAGACCTGTCAGGCTGTTCATCACCTCTCTTTCGTGGCTTGCTTTATCAGGTGAGTCTCCCTTGTTTTTGCCGTAAAAGGCACTCGAGGGACTTGCCTGGTGGCGCAGTGGTTAAGAATCCGCCTGCCAATGCAGGGGACACGGGTTCGAGCCCTGCTCTGGGTAGATCCCACATGCTTCAGAGCAACTAAGCCCGTGCGCCACAACTGCTGAGCCCGTGTGCCACAGCTACTGAAGCCCGCGTGCCTAGAGCCCGTGCTTTGCAACGAGAAGCCACTGCAATGAGAAGCCCGCGCACCACAATGAAGAGTAGACCCCGCTCACCACAACTAGAGAAAGCCCATGCACAGCAATGAAGACCCAAGGCAGCCAAAAATTAATTAATTAATTGATTAATTTTTTAAAAAGGCACTCGACATTTAGAGTTGCCACGCTATGTTGGGAGTTTGGTTCCAACATTAACCTCCCACCGTGTTAGTCTTCTGAGCTCATCCAAGTTATGTTTCTCAGAATGTTCTTTAGAATACTGGATCTGTGGTAGTTTGCACCAAGGAGAGATCCATAGTCAAGTGTACTAGCTAATAACACTTATACTAGCTTAGTATGTGCCATGTACTTTTAGTGTTTTCTGTATGTTAATTTGTTTAGTCAGCATTACAGTTGTGTGAGATGGGTATTATTCTTCCCATTCTTCAGATGGAGAAGCTAAGGCACAGGAAGATCAAGTAAGTTGCTGAGGGTCACCCTGCTGGTTAACTGTAGAGCTAGACTTCAGACCCAGGAACTTTGACTCTGGAGCTTGGGCTTCGATACAGTTTCATGAAGTTTAATGAGGCTGGGGTAAACAAAGGAAGATGTTTTTCTTTATAGCAAAACTTAAAGCCTTAATTTCATTGTTACCACTTCTCAAATCTATTTGACTCTGGTACCCTTTTTCTCATGAAGACCCTTGGGGCTGATGTTCTGCAGAGAACATTTGGTGAAATGTTTACCCATCCCATTTCCTGCCTCTGGCAGATAAGGAAACAAGTCCCGGGAGAGACATTTGTGAGCATCTTGGTGTTCACACCTCTGGGACTAGTTGACTGAAGGCCCATCCAGTGCTCTTCCAGTGTGTTTTCTCCATGCCATTTGTTTGTATTTAAAAAATGTGGTTCTTGCCCCAAAGTCTAACGAGTAGACATCATGTTTAAATATATTAATGAGCATAAAATGGCATTAAAATGTAATGTAAGGTCACTTTGGTAGTGAAAATTAGAGATTTTTTTTTCCTTCTAAGGAGACTTTAGGACTTTGAGCAAGTTTTAGTTGGTGGGGAAGAAAAGGATTTGACCACTTGGTGGTGGTTCTAAGATGAAGGGGGCTGTGTTGTCAGCTACAGCTCCCTTAACAAAATACCACAGACTGGGTGGCTTAAATAACAGTTTATATCCTTACAGTTCTGGAGGCTGGGAAGTCCAAGATCAAGGTGCTGGCCAATTTTGTTCCTGGTGAAACATCACCTCCTGGTTTGCTGTGTCCTCAGACGGCAGAGAGAGAAACCACGCCAGCTCTGGTGGCTCTTCCTTTTCTTACAAGGGCACTAGCCCTGTTGGATTAGGGCCCCACCTTATGACTTCTTTTAACCTTAATTACCTCCTAAAGGCCCTGTTGCCAAATATAGTCACATTGGGGGTTAGGGCTTCAACATATGAATTGTGGAGGTTGGGGGATGTGAACAATTCCGTATTAGGGGCCAAGCACAGCAACTGGAGAGAGGCCTTTAGCAGCTCAGGGTGGCCTGAGGCTGACAACCGTAAACTTGAATTAAATCATTATTGTAATTGGTGTGATTTATCTTGAATTTATGTGGCACATTTATTCAAAGGCTTTATGATGTCGTTTCATTTCTCTTTAATATCAATGATGTAATTGCCATTTGAATATTGATAGTATTTAAAATTTGTTTTATAGTGTGAATTTCTAAAAGATGATCTATACGGTAACTAAATATTTGTGTTGAGTTCTAGTCTAATTGTGGTAGGCAGCTTCGCACAGGATTCTCTTTCATAGAAGAGGAATTTGGATTGGTGCCTCAGTATTTTGCCCTCTTCCCCCCCACCCCGCCCGCCACCCGGGTCTCTATAGGCATCTTACCTCCACACCATGAGTCCCATGCCCAGGTGATGATGTATCGCAAGGAGCAGTACTCTGATGTCCTTCACGCCCTGGAAGTCATTCGCTTTATCAGTGATGCCACACCTCAGGTTGAAGTCTGTCTCTACATGCATCGGCTGGAGTCTGGGAAGTTGCCTCGAAGTCCCTCCTTTCCGCTGGTCAGTGGTGCTTTTGTTTGACCCTTGGTTCAACTTTAGACTCTGCCCCGTCTGCCACCCTTTGTTTGCATTATGTTTTACCTTAGAAACTTTCAATGGCTCCTCTTTGTAGAATAAAAGCAACACATCTTTCCCAGACATTCATAGCCCTGTACGTTTTGACCCAATCTCCCTAATGCTTTAAAATTTTGTTTTGAAGTAATTTCAAAGTTATAGAAACGTTTCAAGAATACTATCAAGAAACCCCATATACCCTCTATCCCGGTTCCCTAGTCATTAACATTTTACCATGTTTGTTTTGTCATTTTTCCTATATTTGTATACATATTTTTTTTCCAAACCGGTTGAGAATAAGACGTAGACACGGCATCCCGTTCCTTCAGATTCCTGCAGTGTATACTTGCTAAAGCTGAGAACACTCCCCTAGGTGACCGTAGTTCTGTCATCAACACCAAGCAGTTGGCATTGATATAGTATTAACATCTAATCTTCAGACCCCATTCCCGTTTGACCAATTGTCCCAATAATGCCCTTTATCTAGACAATAAAAGTTGTGGTTCAGAACTTATCAAACTTTCAACTACTAGTTTTACCATTTGTTGACGATTTAAAAAAAATTGTTTTAATTTTTCATTTTAAGATAGTAGAAAAAAGTTGCATAAAGATTTAAGCATTGCCATATACCTTCACCTAGCATCCTCAAATGTTACATCTTAATTATACTCTGGTTATTTATCAAAACCAGAAAATTAGCAGTGATACAATACCATGAACTAATCTATAGGTGTTATTGAAGTTTTGCTGACTGTCCCACTGATGTTCTTTTTCTGGTCCAGGATCCAATCTGGGATCATGCATTACGTTTACCATGCCTTAGTTGCCTTTAATCTGGAACAGTCCCTCAGTCTTCCTCTGTCTTTCATGACCTACCTTGACAGTTTTGAAGAGTACTGGCCAGTAGAACGTTTCTCAATTTGGGTTTGTGTGTTTCCTCATGATTAAAATCTAGTTATGCGTTTCTGGCAGGAATTCCACAGAAATAAGATATTATTACTCTTGCTGCTAACTTTGATCACTTGGTTAAGGTGGTGTCTGCCAGGTTTCTTCAAGGTAAGGTTGCTGTTTTCCCTTTGTAATTAATAAGTAACTTGTGGGGAGGTACTTTGAGACTATGTAATTATCAATCCACTGACTCTGGCCTGAAACAATTTTTACTGTGCTGATTGCCAAATGGTGATCTTCTGACTCCTTCATCCCTTCTGCATTTATTCGTTGACTTTTCTGTAAGGAAGAGTTTTCCCTTCTCCCTCATTTATGTGTATCAGTATGAATTTATAGATTCCTCTTTTATTCAGTGGCCTATAACTCATTACTACCATTATTTTGATGTTAAAATTGTCCCGTATTTAGCCAGCGGGAGCCCTTTCAAGCTGACTTCTGTGTCTTTTTGACAAGTTCCCATCATTTTGAGCACTTTCTTACTTTCTGGCACAAAAAGGTATTCCAGGCTCATTTTGTACTTTCCCTGTTTTTTTTTTTTTTTTTTTTGGAGTATTACAGTTAGAAACCAAGAACAGGGTGCTAGGTATATTCATTGTCTCTGGTGTGTCATTGCTTCTAGGCCCTCTCAGCAGACAGCTAGGAAATATACACACCTATGTGTTTATATATCGATTTATTTCTATATTAAAGACCCTCAGTTAATGCCAAAAGTGCCAATTCCTTTCTAATATCACAAGTTCATTTTAGCCCTCACCCTTTTTATATTTGCAACTTCCTTCTCTGGCAGTTACAGTGAGGCTAATGGAAGCCTCTGCTTATTTGTATTTATTTCTTTGGTCGTTCCTCTGTCTGTGACCAACATGGCCGGCCACCTCTCTGGCCCTGGCCTGTAGGCCGCACAGGCCTTGTAGTCACTGGCTGCCTCCTTGGCCCTGACCCCTCCTTGGCCTCAGGCCCACAGGCTCCAGCCTGCTTTATAGATTTCACCTTTGACAAACCGCTCACTCTAGTTACTTGGACTGCTGATTGTTTATAACGGGAAGAGAGGAAGAGTGGAGGAGGGCAGGCAAAGTAATGACTGTAGCTCTTGGGCTTTGGCTATTTTAATACAACTTGCAGTTCACTCTAAGCATTTTAACTTTTGGCTAAAGCAGAGTGAATTGTTCAGAAGAGGGATTTGCCTGCAAACTGTGCTGTTCTGTAGTTTTGTTGGTGGCTGCTGAAGATCGCAGTGTGCCAGCACAGCAGTTTGAACTTCGACTTGTTCTTTTTGAGGTTGCTTTGGGTCCCATGGGCAAATCTTAGGTCGTCCACTCTGATGAAATTTATCAAGAGAGAACATTCCTGAAAATAGTTGGAACCCTCAAACTTTACATTTTATTTCCCATTGGCAGAATGCAGTTAGCTGATAGTACCACACAAGTTCCTAAACTGTATATGAAGTTAGATTATCCATTAGCTCAAGAGATCTAGATGGTAGGTTATCGTTTCCACCTCATCCCTGTTCAGCTTTCCAGGCTTGAGGTCCAGGCACCTGTACTGTGGCCTCAGGCTGACATGCTGTCCAAGTTTTGTTCTGGGCTCAAGCCTCCTTGGTCGCCAAGCCCTAGAAGCTGTATTTTCCTTATCTTTTAATGAGACTGTGTGACAGTGCTCGGCACAGGGCTGGGCACATAGAGGCTGACTTCTGCTGGAGGGCGCTGGTCCTCTTGGCTGTGTCTCAGAGTAACTGGGAGCAGCGTTGAGATGCCAGGTTCAGGAGCACCGAGCACAGCGCCAGGGCCAGGTGGGAGTCCACGAAAGGAGACTTTCTTGCTGTTCTTGACATTTTGTAGAATGTTCCTAAGTGGATAGGAGGCCTAAAATGCAATACTTCTGTTAAAATAGGCATTTTGGTTTTAACTTGGCACTTCTTAGGGGAGTAGATGGAA
Source organism: Lipotes vexillifer (assembly GCF_000442215.2). Classification (NCBI taxonomy): domain Eukaryota; kingdom Metazoa; phylum Chordata; class Mammalia; order Artiodactyla; family Lipotidae; genus Lipotes; species Lipotes vexillifer. The sequence goes on from NW_006770904.1 coordinate 271,619, forward strand.
ACTTTTTAGTTTCTTTTCAATGTTAAAAACCCTTCAGCTGTTAAATCCTAGATGAAACTGTAAAGCTTTTGGTGTAAGATGTGGTGTTAGAAAACAGATTTTTCAAGTGGATTCCAGTTTTTATGAGATTCCTTTCGAAACTTACTTGAGGGTTTGCTTTCATGCTCTGAGTATTGACACAGGGTTTGAGAAATGCCATTCTTCTGAGTCCTAAAATTCCGATTCTAGGGTCATTTTTAGGTTTTTAGGTGCTTAAAGATAGAACAAAAATTTAAAGCTATGTATGAATGCTTTGAAATAAAATGCTTATTAGTCCTTTGGGGGTCATTTAATGTTTGCAAATTATTGACAGAGGTCTGCAGTTGTTTGCTGTTTATCACCTTCTGTTTGAAAGGAATTCTCCAGCACAGAGAATATTTTTGGGTGTAGAGTCAGCCCTTGCTTAGGGTTTGTGTTGACTCTTTGGCCTTAATGTTAGAAGCTGAAAACTCTCTGAATGTTCAGCTTGAAACCTGAGTGTTCAGAAGCAGCGCTGACTCAGATTCCTCTGGTTTCATCCTCATCTCCCCTTGGTCATCTCTTTAGTGATGGACTGTGTGCTTTTGGTCCCACTTTGATTTATTGCAGGTCCTTCAGAATCTAGGGAGCAAGGCTTCATTATTATTAAAGAATTCTGTGTTTCTCTCTCCTACCTCCCTCTTGAGAGTTATTATTAATCTTGCAGGAGCCAGAAGATGAAGTATTTCTTGCCATTGCTAAAGCCATGGAAGAGATGGTGGAAGATAGCATTGACTGTTACTGGCTCACCCGATGCTTTGTGAACCAACTGAATAACAAGTACCGGGATTTTCTACCCCAGCTGGTGAGGGATGATGTTATGGCTATTTTGGGGTGGGCATGAGCAATGGTAATGGGGGTCCTCAGGAAATGGCCTTTACCTCCTGGTGCTGCTACAATTATGCGTGGACCCTCTGTGGTGGGAACCAGCAGATGCCTTCTGTAAAAGACCAGATGGTAAATATTTCCAGCTTGGTGGGCTAGGTGTGTATGTCTCTGTTGCAAGCACACAGCTCTGCTGTTGTCACACAAAATACATAAAAGCATGGTTGTGGCTGGATTTGGCCTCTGCAGGCTGTAGCTGGCTCACCCGCCCCGCTCTACAGTGTTCCTTATCTTGATCCAGAATCCCCTGACTTTAGCTAGAATTACCCGTCTGTACTAAGGTTTAAGTTTGGCTGTGTAGAATGGGAAGCCCAAGTAACAGAGGCTTTGTCTTCTGTCACGGAAGCAGAAGCCTGGAGGCAAGGCACCCCAGGGTTGGTGCCACAGCCATTGTGTGGCCAGGGACCCAGACTCGTGTCCTCCTGTACTAGCCTTCTTAGGTGTGATCCTTCCTCTCGTGATCCCGTGACAGATGCTGGAGTGACAGCCATGCCACCCCTGTTCTAGGCAGGAAGGGAAAAGCAAAGACGAAAGTAAAGGAGAAGTGACAAGCCAGGCCAGCCTGTCCCCCTTTAACAGACTTGCTTTCTGCATGACTTGGCGGGCAGGACTGTGTCACCAGCCGCCCCAGCTTGCAGTGGAGCCTGGGAAATGTGGTCGGTTCGTTTTAGCCGGGCACACTGTGATCTCACATTAGAGTCGGGACTCTGCGAGGAAGGCAGCCGTGGTCTGTACACTCTGACTTGGGAATCCGGAGACCAGCGCTTGTGTCATCAGCAGAAGCCAGGGGTCCTTTGCCATTCTCTTTGCCCAGTGTTTTCCCTCATTTTATAAAAACGAGTCTTTTAAGTCATTGAATTGTTTCACTTGGAAATTCTGTTGAAAGCAGTAACCGTGGTATAGGACGCAGGGTCAGGTGCGGGGCAGAGGTCAGCCAAGCCCTGGAGATCCATCCCTGCTGTGTCCGTTACGGTGGTGGGCGAGACTCTTCAGCCCTCAGCTTCCCAGGGCACTGAACAGGAGTGTTTTTTATGTACTTGCATTAAGTAAAATTTGATTTTTAGAATTTTGAAATTTAATTCACTTAATTTCAATAAAATAAAAAGCATGGCATTGGAGCATATGGAAATGAAATGTTAGCTGCCTAATTAAATCAAGAGGTCCGAGTCATACTGTGATTTGCTTTTCTTATTATTGGGGTAAATGTAGTAGCATTTTGATAGTTTGTTTAAAAATTCATTATTTTTAATAACATAAGTAACATACTTTCTTGAAGTATTAAGTAATCCAAATGAATCCAGTGTTGTCATGGACCTGCACCAGCACCTCCCCATCTCCACTTTCTAAGACGTAGGCATTGTCATCAGCTTGGTGTGTGTTTGTCTAGACTATTTTATGTGCGTTGGAATGGAAGGGGGTGCGAGTGCATTCCCATGAACACGTGTGTGTGTATATGTATATAACTTATATATAATTTTTTTTAAATGTAAGTATTATCATACTGTTCATACGGCCCTATAATTCTTTTTAAAAAGTAATGTCTGGGAGCTTTTCCATGTCAATACACGTAGGTAGTTTTCAGTCCTGACTTCCTATTAGTACCACCTGTGAGCTCTTAAAAATGACCAAACCAATGAAATCAGAATCTTCAGGGGTGAGGCCCCAGAATTCTACTTTTTTAAAACTCCAAGTGATTCTGAAATGAGGCTAGGATTGAGAGTCGCTCATTTAGAACCACTTTAAAAAATTCTCATAGTGTTTTCTGTTAAGAATTTGCCCTAATTTAATGTAAAGGCTCCATGCTGACAGTCCCACTCCGTGTATGTGATGTGTTCCCATGTGTGTATGTGTGCGTGTGTCTCTAGGGTGGGTTACCTATACAACAGATGCTCAGTTGCAAGAGACATACTTAAATTTGTTAGCTACCAGGTTACTTACCCAGAAGTTATACCAGTTTTGCTTCCCCCAACAGTTTATGAGATTTCCTGTTTTCCACCCCATTGCCAGTACTTGATAGTATCACTCTCTTAACATTTTTCCAATCTGATACTGAAATGGTAGCCCATTTTAATTTCCATTGCCTCATTTTTGAGTGAAGTTAAGCAGGTTTGGGTATGTTTATTGGTCATCATATTTGTCTACCTTTCTATTTTGTTTCCGTCTTTCCTTTTTTTTTTTTTTTGGTAAGAATTATTGCTATATGCTGGATAATTTATCTTTTGTTAAATAAGTTAAATATTTTCTCTGAAAATATTTCTCCCTGTTGTGTAAAGATGTAAAGATTTGATACCATTGGATTTATCAGTATTTCTTTTGCTGTTTTGTATCTCAGTTAGAAAGCCCTTTCTAATCCCGAGATTTAAAAACAAGTTTTTAAAAAGCTTCTGATTTTTAAAAATATTTGAATATTTTAAAATTTAGTTCTTTAATTGGTGAAGGACTTACCTTTGTGACTGGCATCAGACGCAGACGTGACTGTTCCTTTTGTGGTTATAACTGCAGCACAGCTTCAGCCAGCACCCCACCACCCTCTTCCTCCTTGCTCTGGTCAACAGTCTGAGAACATGATTCATACCAACCAAGACTAAATTTGCTTTGCTGATGAATTATTTCATCTTAACACATCTGTTTTTACAGATGAGGAAACTGAAGCACAGAGCAGTTAAGTAACTTGTCCAAGGCCACACAGTTAATAAGCAGTAGAACTACCCCTTACGCTATTGATCAGTTCATTCTTTTCTTCACAGATTTGTAATGCCCTCTTTGTCATGTACTAGGTTTATATATATATTTATCTCTTTCTGGACTCCTTTTTTTTTTTTTTTTTTTTTTTTTTCTATCAAGGTATTTGTTTCCTGGCCAGTACCATATGACTGACTTTAACTTCCTAGCATATTTTGATAGCTGGTAGGGAAATTTCCCTCTTACTGTTCTTTTTCAAAAATGCCTTGAGCTTTTTTGTTTTTTTAAAGAAATGAATTTTAGAATCGGCAAGATACTTAATGTCCCTATGTCCCCTGAACCTTAATTTCCCCATCTTCAGAAAAGGGGGTTTATTTTCGCATGTACATTATAGTGCCTAGCACATAGTTTTTTATAGTTGCAAATTTTTTTTTTAAGTTCAGAATGTATAAGAAAAGCTAAATTTCCTTTGTGTTGCTATTTGATTTAGCCATCAAGTGACTTAAACTTTTAAAGTCAAGTTTTAAAAAAAAGTTGTCTTTAGTTAAACCTTGTTTAGTCCAGCTTAAAATTTTTTAGTTAGTTTCTATAATCTTGTCTGTCATCTTTTCAGATTTTTGTGGTTTTACCAAATTTGTTATCACAAAGCATAGGTTGTTTCATAATCCTGGGGAAATGTGCACATGATAGACAGTGACGGGCTTTTGACATCCAAAGAAAAGAATATTTCTGGTGATGATGCCTTTATGTTGTAGTGTTCTGGTTTATAGGATTACATCACAGCTTTCCTCTCCATACAAGCTTTTGGAAATTCTCTTTGATGAGGCCTCTGATTGCCAAGGAGAGTAGAGGCCAGCTTCATTGGTGTGACATGGAAGGTCTCTGTTGTTCTCTTCAGATCAAACTGCGTTTAAGCCATCTCAGTCTTAACTGTGTTTAGTCATTAAAATGAGTGAGTTTTCTTTCCTTGCCTTTGATATAATTTTTAAAAGCTGTCCTAAAGAGAGGGGTTTTTTTCTTTTAATAAACACTATTAGCAGCCTCTTCTTAAGCTTAATATAAATTCCTCTCAAGGTGGTTAAATGTCTTGCCAGGTTTTGCCTTCTGTTGAGGTAAGGTATGCTTTATTTCCTTAAAAGTAAGTATATGAGAGTCATGGAAATATTGGAAATAACCTAAATGTTTTACAGTAAAATATAAATAAAATCATCACATCTGCCATTTGCTGTGTCCTAAAAATTTCAGGCAGTATAAATGTCATCTTCCACTAAAAAGAAAAAAAAAGCACACATGGATATGTATTTATATTCACCCTCTTAGATTTAGCAGTAGCATCTGATACACGTTCTTCTTCACCCTGCTTTATTTTTTTTTTAACCTAATATATACTGGGGATTATGCCATAAGCAGTATATAGAGACATTCCTTATTCCTTTTCACAGCTGCATACCACTCCATCCTAGTTTATTCAGCCCATCCTCTATTGTTGGCTAATTGAGATGTTTCCAGTCTCTTGCTGTTATAACAGGTGAATAGCTTTGTGCATGTATCTTTTTGTATATTTGCCAGTGTATATGGGGGATAGATTTCCCAGAAATGACCTAGATCAAGGGGTAAAGGCATATGTTACTTAGCTAGGTTTTTTTCAAATTCCTCTTTGTAGAGCTCATACCCTTTTGCATACTCATGATCAACAGATGAGAACACCAGTTTCCCTATAGCCTCGCCAACCTGGTATGTGTTCTTGCCAGCATGATCGGTGAGAAAGGATACCTTACTATAGTTTCAGGTTGCATTTCTTTTATTATAGCCAGGTTGAGCATCTTTTCATATGGGTTAGAGCCATGTGCATTTTTTTCCTATAGAGGTTTTGGCATTTTCCTTTTTTAGAAGCTCTCTTTATTTAGCAATATTTATCCTTTAAGCTGGACCAGATATCAATGTGTGGCCCTCTTTGCCTGGCCAAGTCCCTTCCCTTCTTCGTGGGCCAGCTCAAACGTCAGCTGTCCTGGGAAACTCTTTCTGGCTTCTTAAGTATATGGGTTAGGATTCCCACCTGGATGTACCCATCGTCTCTGCTTATTCCCATCATAGCATCTCTGCCTTCAACGAGCTTCCAAGCTGGTTGAGAGAGCTGCAAAGAGCTAACTATAACACACTGTAATAAAGCTATCTTGCCTTTTACTCCCTTCCCTATATATGTAGCAGTGTCTGGCTACGGTGGACATTGTAAAGGTTATGAATTGCCTCTTTGGCAGAAGTACAGCAGTGCAGATATTTAGTTAAAAAAAAAAAAGAATTGCATTTGGCCAGGTGATATGGGATCTGGTTGTGCCCTTCTGGATAGAGAGTACAGACTTGAGGGTTTGACCTTAGGATCCGTGCTTTGCCAGAGAACCCTGTAAATACAGCAGACCCGTCTGGGAGCCAGCTTTGTTAGCTCCCATCCCAGTCTTCTAGTGCTGGCTGCTGTGTAACCTTACATGGGAGAGGCTGCCAGACGGAACCCCGGAGCACTGTCCACCTGTGTTATTCCTGTACCACTCCGGAATTCTTGTGCACATCTTGCTGGGGACAGAGCTACCCCTGTTGTCTGACCCACCCTGCCAAGTGCAGAGTGCGCTCCACGTGGGTCAGCGTAGGTGGCATCAGTGACTGCTGGGCCCTTTTCATCTCCATTCTTCCTAGTTCCCTGTCCCAGCTTTAGTCCCGCTCTGTTTCTTTGGCCTCACCCTTGTCCTTTCCCTGAACGTATAACCTGCTGCCCTAGAGCAGCCAGAACGCGGGCCTTTCTTAGCTCCCCAGAGCAACTGAGTTTTGGTTTGGGCTTTTGTCTTAGGTTGTCGAGTCTGGCTAGCACAATTGGGACTAACTAGGGTGACTAACTGTTCCTTTTAGCCTGGGACTGTCCCAGGAAACCCCTTAGTCCTGGACGGTTGGTTCCTCTGGTTAGTGCTGACCTGGGAAACTGCTGCCTCACCAGTGACTTAAATGAGTCTGAAGCTTTGTCTTCTAGCATTTCCTGCATTCAGCATGTACACTTTTTCATCACAGGCTGTAAGATCATGTAACATTATGTCACAGGAACTGAGTAATCTCTTCCTGTTTAATCATTAGCCAAAGGCTTTTGAACAATACTTGAACCTGGAAGATAGCCGACTGCTGAGTCATCTGAAGACGAGTTCTGCAGTGTCCAAACTTCCCTATGATCTCTGGTTCAAGAGGTGCTTCGCCGGGTGCTTGCCTGAATCCAGCTTACAGAGGCAAGTATTTCTTTCAAATACGGACTGCAGGCTCAGAGGCAGAAAAATCCTGTGTTCTTTTTTTTTTTTTTTTTTTTTAACGTGATCATCTTGGAATATAAATTTGCTTTAGAACAATACAATAATTTGATGCTGACTTCTCCAGCAGCTAACATAACAACACATGATTCTGCTTATTATATATACAGTTAGAAACATTAGAAATATCTCATATTAATATAAATATTAAAAATGTTACAACATACAGTTAGAGAAATTGAAGGCCCTCAATGTGTTCGATGCTGTTCAGTATTCCCATGTGAAATAGTCTCTAGGAATATATATGGGCTTTTCCAGAAATGGAGCAGGTCCTAGAGAAAATGTGTATTTCTAAAGTAGCTGAAGGCAGTGAGAGACTTGAGACTCAAACTCAGCTCTTCCATCAACTTTAGACGTGTTACGGGTATTTCGGTGTCCTGGATCACCCCATCCACAACTTTGCAGTTGAGGAGAAAGGTAAATGTACAGAGGACATTACAAGACAATGCATTTGGCATGTATAGAATAATACCAACTGTAAAAGTTTATAGGAGTTATCAGAATAGTTATTTTAGAGTATATTCAATAACTGGCTCCTTAATTAAGGAATTTAAACCACTGGAAAATGAAATTGAATTTATCATTTCATTTGCTGCTTTTGTTGTTCCTTACCATGTAATGATTATATTAACATTACAAAATGTTAGTAAAATCTAAGCTTTGGTTTAGGACTTTTCTGCCCGAAAATGTCAGTTTTGAAACATGAGGGAATTGGCATACTGGTCAGTTCCTAGCAGAGCAAATATTGATACTTTCTAGCCACGGTTCCTTTTTCCCTTCCACTGCTGATTGTGTCTGAAATAGATTTCCAATGGCTGATCTGTGTTGTTTTCCTTGATGATGATTTCTTCATAGCTCTTCTCCGAAGCTCATGAACTCAGCCCTCTGTATCCGCAGATGCGCATCTGCGGATTCAGCTGATCCTGTGCTGTGTTTATAATTTGTGGTCGGTTGAATCCTTGGATGTGGAATCTGCAGATATAGAAGGCTGACTGTACCACCTCATTTTGCACAAGGGACTTGAGCCTCCACGGATCTTGGTATCCACAGCAAGTGAGTCCTGGAACCAATTCCCTGGGGATACTGAGGGACGACGGTACTTAAAATGTAATTTGATTTAATTTTGAAATTTGAGCTGTTTAGATAAACATAAACTTCAAACTCGTAATTTGATTATGTCTTTATTTTGCAGGGTTTGGGATAAAGTTATAAGTGGATCCTGTAAGATACTAGTTTTTGTAGCTGTGGAAATTCTCTTAACCTTTAAAATAAAAGTAATGGCACTGAACGGTGCAGAGAAGATAACAAAGTTTCTGGAAAATGTAAGTGTACTTTGTTTTATTTTAATTTTGAATCTAGAAGGGAAGTCAGTTTAGCAAGCCAGATTTTTCTATTGCATTAAATTATTTCAGAGACACAGTATACTTTTACATCATAAGAAACAATTTTCCCCTGGAAGTTTCAAGTTGGTCTGTGGATTGTAGTGCAGTCCTTTGGGGTCAGTGGTCTGAGCAACAAGTCTCCGTGAGTGTATGCACCTGGGACTGGAGTCTCATCCCCTGATGTGACCCCTAGGAGGTTTGTCAAGAAAAGGAAGAGGTGAGATCTTTACTTTAGTGTGACTGATCTTTGTTGCTGGAAAAGGAAACCTCATGTTTTGAGGGATTTTGTAAGTCCTTTCATTTCTGTTGCTGTCTTTGGTAGAGTCCCAGTTGGATTTGTTAATGTGCTGAAATGTAAACTTAGAGCATGTTGAAAAGGGTCAAAATGAATCTGTTTTTCCCCGTCTTTGTATCTTAGAATACCCTTAACCAGGCAAGAAGAGGTGGAAGTAAAGAGACTTAGGTGTGAGTGAATTTCACTGGGCCCCAAATCTATATATTTTAATCAGTCAGTGTTAACAATTGAACAGTGGCCCAGTAAGTAAGTACTAAGTGAAGGTATGTTGGATCAAAGAACCGTTATCGTTGTAATAATTAGTGGCTCACAGTGCCAGGGCCACTGCTAAGTATTTTTTGTGAATTACCTCATGTAACCCGGTAAAGAGCCCTGTGAATTGCGGCTATCATTTGCCTCATTTTAGAGACGGGGTTCTGAACCCAGGGAGCTCAGATAACCTGCCCAGGAGTCCACAAGTAGTGGGCAGTGCAGGATTCGACCCTAGGCGATATGACACGACTGCTCCTTGCTGCGGCCTCAGGTGGCGCGTGAAACAGATCCTGGCACTAGCCTCCTGTGCGATTGCTTTCTGAAAAATGGTGAAAACTCCAATGGAAATGAGATTTGTACCAGAGTGAAAATGAGGGAGATACTGAAGTCAGAAACACATTTCAGAGATTGGTTTGCTTGTTCACAGATCCCCCAGGACAGCTCGGATGCGATTGTGAGCAAGGCCATCGACTTATGGCACAAACACTGCGGGACCCCGGTCCACTCCGCCTGAACATTCCTGACATTGTGGACAGTCTGCCAGGCCTGCCCAGAGGGCTTTTTTGGGACATGATCTACTAAACTGATAATAGGGTTCTCACTTTGCTGCTCAAAGTGTAATTGTTTTCCCAGCAAAATTTATTTAAGATACCTGGAGTCGCTGTGTTGTGGAATGGCATCTTCTGATTACACAGAACTACAGAGTTCAACTCTGAGTAGCATTTTAAAAAAAATTTATTTTATTGAAGTATATAGGTGATTTACAATGTGTTAATTTCTGTACAGCAGAATGATTCAGTTATACATACATTCTTTTCCATATTCCTTTCCGTTATGGTTTATCACAGGGTATTGAATATAGTCCCCTGTGCTTATGCAATAGGAACTTGTTCTGAACAGCATTTTGAAAGCGTTGTTTGAAAATAGCTCCCAGCTTGTAAAGCAGTTGAGTCGGGGTGGGTGGGTGCTTCAGTAAGCAGGGTGTAACCAAGCTCGCCCTGCTCCTCTCTACTTAGGACCAAGCTAGTTACTTTCTAAGGTCTATTTATGAAATGACAAACAACTTCCTTATGTTGACAACTTGGATCCCGCTTTTGTAGATACAGTACCTGTTGAAATCTAAGCTGACTTTCTAAATCTTCTGAAATCTAAATCTGCTTTCTGAGACTTTGTCTTGCTAAATAGGTTTAAATAAAGGCCTTACTTTTTTTTTTCTCTTTGTGCCAGTTGGAGTGAAATATTACTGAACAAAATGTGTCTAAATTTACCTGCTAAGAGAGGACTTGTTGATATTTTGCTGGACTCATGCTTTTTCTTGATGGGCCATTAAATGTTGGGTGAGCGTCTGGGGAGGACTCTGCCACCCGGAATAGGAACGGGTGAAAGGGCAGGTTCAGGTTAATAGCTAATGCCCACCCCCCACCCCGGCCGTGTTGTCCCCTGATGGTAACTGTTGGTTGGACAGTTGCAGGCTTTGAGCTGGGTGAGTGAGACGGGGCCCTTTGTTTGAAACTGATTCATGCAGCTGTCAGACCTGCAGGAGCCCGAATGGTCAGTTGGATTCTCCACGCCCCCATCCCCCTGCCCAAAAAAGAGGAGACATGGAATTACGGAGCTCTCACTCTGAGAGTTCAGTCCCTGCCAAATGTGTAAAATAGCTGTAGAGAGAGTTCAGAGCACACGGAGTTGTTGAAACCAGCTGGCCCGTGTGTAAAGTAACATATCCAAGAGTATTTAATTTTTTTAAATCAAAAATACACTCATAAGAAAACTTCTTAAAGCAAACTATGCTTACAGTTAATACTTTACATTTATCCAGTGATCGCCTCTGCCCCGAAGAACTTTGAATCCGGTAGGGGATGTGAGCAAAGGCGCACGAGGAGTTCCTGCTGCACTTGTCCGCTACCTAGTGAGTGAACGTGGGGTTTATGTGGAATTCACAGAAGTCATAAGCGCTTTACTTCTGTCTAATTTGCGAGCCACATACGGTTACAAACCATAATAGTTTGCACAACTTTTTGGTAAAGATTATAAGGTCAAGTGATGTTAGTGAATCCCAACTGCTGGCTCCCACCTTGGCACTGGGAGAAGCAGGGGCAGGCCTCACAGAGCAGGGGGGAGGTGGGGGGAGAGGGAGGGAGTGCACCTGGTGGGGAGGGGGCTGAAGGGGCTGGAGTTCCGCTTAAAATTCTGGTGAGGGTCCAGATGGGCCAAAACGGAAGACTACTGCCCTACTGCTGTGGGATAGAAAATTAAATATTCTGCAAGTACAGTATATTCTGTCAAGCCCTGTTTGGCAAAACCTTGCCTGCTATAGGGTGTGGGTTTTGGGTCTTGTTTTGTTTTGTCAATCTGATTATCCTGCATTTTCCTTATCAGATGATGAAAGGGCTCCATCTGGGCAGAATTTAAGGCCCACTCTAGGGACACAGAGTAGGTGAGGATCCAATTCCATTTCAGTATCAGAATTTTATTTTACTGAGAGTGCAGTATTTTGAAGATGTTTCTGCTCACTGCCTGCTGTGAGAAGCGCAGCTCCTGATGAAAATAGCCCCACGTTCCCTTTATTCGAGACATTTTGTCCGGATACTGCAGAAACCCAGGGTTTCGGTTGTGGCCAAAACTGTGGTGGCTAATATGTGGGGTTCTCCCCCTGCCTTGGAAAACTGGGATTTAACGTTACTAAGTTGAGTTTCTAGTTCTTCCTCCTTACAGCGTTGCCTTAAACATAGATGAGAGAAGCTCTAGATCTGAGGGCAGGGAAGGTTGGGGTGGGTGTATGTGGCTTTTGCCTGATGACAAATCAAACTGACAGACTGTGCAGGCTTGTGTGTGCGTGTCTGAGGCCACTTCAGGAAATGAGGTCAGGGTTCATTAGAATGAAGTGCTTTTTGTTGTTGTTGTTAATGCAAAGTTTGCCTGAAAACTGTGGGCAACCCTCAAATCCCGTGATGTGTGGAAAGAGCTCTAAAGGCCTCCATCCTCTTTTGTTCTGGGTGCGAGACAAGCCGGCCTCGTCTTGAATTGCTGCAGCATCACCCTGGGCCCTGTGGTCATCAGCTCCCCACTGTGACTGGGGGTTTAGTTTTCCTCCCTGAAAGTGCAGAATGTGGAGTGAAGTCTCTGAGGATGGGGAGGGTAAAAAGTAGAGCACGTGTGCCCAGGACTAGGTCCAGTCTCCTGCCTAAGTGACAGCCTCTGTGAGCAGCGCTGCGGTGTCCTTCAGCCCGAGCAGCCTCTGGGAGGGGTTAGGGGTGTGGATGGCTGGCAGGGCCTCTGGCTCTGCCTTTTGCATCCTCCAGTGGTCCCAGAGGAGAAGCGGCTTTGGTCTTTAGCTGGGTTTTCTGGGTTTGGAAGGCCTAGAGGCCGCTTTTCTTTGCCTTGACAGGTGAAAAGGTGTCTTTGTAGCAGGCGTTGGGGACCTTTTCCTCTGGTGGATGGAACAAAGAGCTGTTTCTCCTTTAGAATCTGTGCCAAGTGAAACTGCTCAGTGGCTCCTGGCAGGAGGCCAGATTGAAGAGGCTGAGGAGGGGTGGGTGGAGGAAGGGGGCGATGTGAACAGAGGGGGGAGGAACTTTCCCAGAGGCCTGCAGGGCAGGGTGGGAGGCCTGCAGGGCAGGGTGGGGTGCCGGGCCCCCTCACTGCCTCCCTCACCAGTCACTCCCTTTCTTTTTTGCTCCAGCCTTGCCTTATGGAGATTAAAAAGTGAGTGGGCAGTTCCTTGCTAGGTGAGGTGACAGTTCCTCACTCGGGGCTGGTCTCACTGTAGGGCCACCACCTGGAGGGAGGTTGGAGAACGTGATCAGAGGACAAGGAAAAAATCCTTCAAGAAGCTTGTCCCGACCGAGCAGAACCCCCAGCAGAATAGCACAGCAGGCAATCCGGGTTCAGACCTCAGAATCACACCTAAAGCCTAGGGATTACTTGGTCGTTTACCAGGAGCTCACACAGGGCGCTCGGGCCTGCTGGAGCTCACGCTAACCTCTGCCTCTCCTGTTTGGTCTCTTTTTGCTTGTCTCCCGTCACCCTTCTTTCCCT
>NW_006770904.1:284786-297936 GCF_000442215.2 Lipotes vexillifer
AGTAGCAACTGTACTTGTTGGAAATGTTGGCATCTCTTCCCTGCCCCGCCCCCGCCCTCTGGGCTTAATGCCATGAAGGCTTGTGAGGGTGGCAGTGAGGAGAGCTTTGGATGATTCGCTTCTGTCAGAAGGCTGTGTCCATGCCCCGGCGGGCCTGCGTCCCCACCTCCTCTCTCCCCTTTCCCCTTTCCACTCTGTGTGGTTCACTTGTTCTCGTCTTCATCCTCATTCAATCATGAAATAGATTTGAACACACTCCCTTTAATGGCCCAGATACTGAGTTTAATTGCTAAGTTGTATTTGCCCTGTTGGAGCTTGTAATCATGCAGGGAAGACACATATTAAACAAGTATGTATTTTGTTTTCTCAATCTTTAAGAGGACCTCTCACTCCTGAGCTGCCACACAAGGGTGGAGGTGACCTGGGCTTGCCCAGAAGCCCTGGAGGAAAGTTAGAGTTACTCTGCAATGCATGGGTCTTTGTCCCCTTCTCTTATTCATGCAAGAGTGACAAAGAGCCTTGGATGGGGTGGGTGCTGGGGAGGGTCTGAGCCTCTGCGCTGACTCGGTAGTTCTGTGACCCAAGATCACTCAGTCTGCGGCTCAGTTTCCCCATCACCTTCAGGAAGATGCTGGAATTGCTTATTTCTCAACTTGCTGTGAGTATCAGGTGAGCTTAATGTGAAAGCACTTTAAGAAGTACAGGGCTTCCCTGGTGCCGCAGTGGTTGAGAGTCCGCCTGCCGGTGCAGGGGACGCGGGTTTGTGCCCCGGTCCGGGAAGATCCCACATGCCGTGGAGCGGCTGGGCCCGTGAGCCATGGCCGCTGAGCCTGTGCTCCGCAACGGGAGAGGCCACAGCAGTGAGAGGCCCGCGTACCGCAAAAAAAAAAAAAAAAAAAGTACAGAGCTCTGAGGAATGTTGAACATTTTGAATAGTGTGGTTTGCAAGCCTGTGGTCAGGCTCTGCCTCTGTTTGAATCTGCCCTGTGCTTCAAGGCCTATCTGTAACTTCCCCTTGTTAATTTCCAAGCTGCACGTGCCTTCTCCTGCTTCTGAGCTTCTGTAATGTTTCATGCATAATGGTTCAGGAGTCTTTGGTTTGGTGGTCTCGAACTTTAATTAAACTCCATGTGCTTTCCCTCTAAAAAGCAGGCTTCTTGCGTCCAGGCTGTGTCTTGGTCCCTTTTGCACACTTCTGCTTTACCTAGTATAGTTCCTCATATGTGTTTTCTGCCTGAAACCGTGCTGTTCTCCCACCCATTTTGGGGCATGCTGGTATCATCTTGGTCAGGAACACTGTCTCCCTACTGCGGGGCTACATCCTCCTATCTCTATGATTCAGCTCAAACATCCCCTCCTCCAGGAAGCCCTCCCGACTCTGTGCCCCTTGGCTTCTGCCCTAGGCTTGTTTCCTTCCATGGTACTCTGTGTCTTTTTTACCACATTTAATACATTGGTTTAGAATGACCTGTTTATATCGAACACTAGCCTGTGAGCCCCTTGAGGGTATAGATCATGTCTTATTCTTTTCTCTCCAGGTGCCAGGGACATCTCAGCCTGCCTGGGCTCTCCCTGAGTATTAGGTGAATACATGAATGCCTGACTCCTCTGGTGACAAGTAACAGAATTGTTCTGGAGCTGGCTTGCTCAAGGAGACTTGATCACAGGCTACAGGGGGTGAGGTTCAGAACGCACCGGGGGTAGGCTAGAATCTGGGACAGGACTAAAGAGACTCTGGCCCCCTTTATCTTTGACGTGCTCTGTGTGTCTGCTCTTTCTGCTGTCCGGGTTGCTGTGGTGGGAGATGCCTTACCCTGAGGTCCTAAGATTGTCTGGTACAGGTCCAGCCTCTGGAGATAGTCTCTTGGCCCTGTTTTCTAAATCCATGGGAAAGGGCCTGTGGTCCATCTTGGGTCTGGTGCTGCCTGTGGATCGATCATCCATCCCCATGGAGACAGACTCATGGCCACCAGGAGCCTCCCTGTGTCCATGGCAGTGCAGGGCCGGTGAGCAAGGGACACTGTACAGGGGCCACTGTGAACGGGGAGACACTATCAAAAGCTCCCACTCCATTTGACAAATCTGTTGACTGGATATGCCCTGCAGAGGTGCCAGGAGGGGTACTAGGCGCCTTCCACCGTGAACTACATCTGAGTGGTCTTCCTTCACTGCTTATTTCTGGTTTCTGCCAGCCAGTCTGAGGGTGGTATGGCCGGCCCTTTCAGATGAGGTGGGCAGAGTGGGAATGCCCCACTGGCAGCTTTGGTAAGCAGTGTCTGGCATGGCCAGGTGTTTCCTTGGGAACATTTCCGATCCAGTCTAATTCTGGAAGTTTACGGGAAGTGGGCTTTGCCTGGCTCCTTCCCCTGCACCTGAGTCCAGTGAGAAGGCTGGGGGTGGGGGCAGGGGGCGGCTGGCAGCAGCTGTGTTTATTTGCCTCTGATTGCTTGGAAAGATGTATGCGACCCCTGGGGTGTCCAACATCTGGGTCTGTAGACTGAGTTGGGCTCTGGCCAGACCTGGTGGCAGTTGGGTGAATCTGGATAAAGTCAGGGTCGGCAGCTGCCAAGGCTGACTGACTTCAGGATCAGAAGGGAGGCACACCTGGACTTGAGCGTTCGCTGGAGGAAGGCGTGCCAGTCACCTGGTCGACACTCCCCTCCCCAATACTCAGAAAAGCGAGGTTCTGGGTGGTGACGGGGGTTATGCTAGGTCACCACTGGTAGCTGAGAAGCCTTTAGAACGCAGGCCTCCTGGCTCCCATCCCTGCCTAGAGCATGCTTCACCACACCAAGCTTCTCCCTCATCCTGAAACACTGCCCTTATCTGTCCTCTGAGCCTTAACGCCCCTGAGGAGCTTGCTGGCTGGGTACCTTGGCACGGTGTCCTCCTGTGTAACATGATAGTGATGGTAGCCACCTTACAGGATTGTTAGGAGTGTTAAATGCAGAAGGGCACACAGTACCCTCGTGTCAGTGCCTGGCGCATGGTAAGCACTCAGTAAACATTAGGTGTTACTGAGTCACAAGCGATAACAGGTAAAATATGTGCTCTCTTCAAAGAGGTGACACTGTGACTTACAGTCTCACTCAACATCTTAGAGAGGATGCTTCCTGAGAAGTGTTCTAGGAGATCAGAAGCCCATTGCAGGTTCTTTAAGTCTTCCATTTGTAAAGTTTACGTACATGGCAATCCCCTAGGGCCCCTGTTAAAATTCCGATTCTGATTTAGTAGCTCGGGCGTGGGGCCTGGGGTTCTGCATTTCTAATATGCTCCCTGATGATGTTGGTCCTTGGGGACCAGAGTTTGAATAGCAAGGTGGCAGGGACTGTAGATTTCACATTGTACCTTGTCAGAGCTTTAACCCGGATTGCTAAAGAAAGAAAAGCTACAGAGAATGCTACCTGCCTGTGCCATTTTCTCATTTTTAAATTAGTCTGGCTTCATTTCTAGGTGATGTTGGGGATATTGCTAAAAGTTTATATTCAGGATTTGATGAAGTACCTTATAATCTCAGTAGTGAGACACAGATGTCCTATGAATTATTTGCTCTCCTCGCTGGGTCACTGGAGGTGGTTTCACTCTCACCTTATCACAAGTCAGCTCGTTACTGAGGGTAGCTCTGTGGCAGCCAACCACCCATATCTATCCTCCCCTTCCTTACTAACCAAACCTCAATTTTATTTGAGGCAGGAGTGTGTTAACAAAACTTTATTTCCCAGTCTTGATGCAGAGGAATGGACAATGAGATAGAAGCAAAGTCATTAGGTAGGGCTTACAGAAAAGGTTTTTATTCACGGAGGATTTACTCCACGGTCAGGTAACCTTTCCTCTTACTTCCTGCCTGGAACACATACAGAATGACTGGAACTCCAGCAGCCATCTTGGGACATGAGGCAACCTCAAGGGTGGAAGTCACATGGTGAGGATGGTGGGGCTAAAAAACAGAGCTGTGGCACATTGATGGTACCACAAGCCCTTCCCCACTTAACTCCAGACTTCCTTTACATTAAAACAAACAAACAAAAAATCCGGTTGTTTCAGCCAGTATTTGACAGGTTTCCTATTACGTGAAGGGTGCTAAACCCAGTGGTAACTGACCCCACCAGAGCAGGTGCAGTTTAGCAGGGCAGACACGGGTTTAAATCTGTGTCTAAAACTGTCATCCTTCTGAGCACCCTTTGTGGGATCCCCTAGTCATGTAGAGGCAGGGGAACTGGATTGAGGGTCAGAAGCCCAGGGTGCTCACCATTTCCTAGTGGTATGATCCTGTTCCTTTAACCTCAGTCCCCACCCCTGTAAAATGGGGGCGATGGATGACAGAGTCCAACATAGTGCGAGGTGCAGAATTCACTCTGCCGGTGTTGGGTGAGGGGTGGGTCTCAGGATGAAGGGGAGGATGCAAAGACCAACTGGCCGCAGTGGCCGATGCTGATGTGAGCAGCGAGGGGCCGTGCAGGGGTGCAGCTCGGGTACAGGCACTCACGCACCTTTCAGTGGTTCCATTAGAGGTGCCCACCTTGGTGCCCCGAGGGCCACGGAGCACTGCGGCCTCTGCTGGAACCAAAAGGGCTTGGACTAAGTGCCCTGTCCGCATGAACGAGAGGCTGGTTTTGTTCAGAGGAACTGGGGTGGCACAAGTAGCCTTCAGCTGGCCCTTGGGAAGCCTGCCTCAGGCCTTCCTCCGCCAGCTCCTGAGCTTTAAGCCGAGGCCTGTGAGGTGGCCGGCAGCATCTCAGCTCCAGCACTGCTTTGCTGCTGGAATCCGCGGGACTGTGCCCCAGCTCCTAACTTTGGAGCAGCCAGATGGGCTGGGGGGTCAGCCGTGAGTGTGCGTTCTCTCCTGCTGTCTGGAACCTGCAGTGAGATGTCTTCAGCCACAGCACAGCTGCCCACACCTCCTTCATTCAAACCAGAGCACCTTTTTGCTGCCACTTTCTCTCAACCGTCTTCCAGACCTGAAGCCATCTCTCTCCATCTTCCTCTCTTGCCCACCCCAATTCTCTACGTTGGGCACCTGCACTGTTTCCACTCACACGGTGCCAGCTGGTCCCTGGAGGGCAAAAACCATGAACGGAAACTATCAAGAGGCATCTTATCTCCTTGCACACAGAGAATGGAGAGCAGAGGCCGAAATAGGACTGCTGGCAGTTGGGGAGGGGACCTCTCACAGCTAGGCCATGTGGGGCTCCATCTTTCTGACCAGCTGCTAGATGGTCTGAAAATGCCTGCATTTCCTTACTGCAGCCTCTTCCTAGATTTTTTGATATGATTGAAACAAGGTCCGTCTGAGTGGACATGGTCCACACAGGTCAGTTTCCTTGCTCAGGGATGACAGAGGCAACCAGCACAGGTATGTACTTTCAATCCCCTGCCCACCTTTTTAAAAAAATAGTTGTAACTAAATTTTTTAATGGGAAAGGGCTATGTGCACGTGGGAATAAAAGGCAACCAGGACAGGAGGGTATGCGATACACGGCCACTGTCCCTCCACCCCAGCCCCAGTCCCTTCCTCACAAGCAGCTTCTCTCAGCTTAGACGTGAGTGGGGTATTGTGCATACTTTCTAGGACGAAAGAAGGGACAGCACAGGGGTGTGCCCTGCCCGCTCTGGGGCTGTCGTAACCAGGTCAGTGGGAGAGAACTGAGGAAAATCCAAGACAGTTAAACTGCGACCAGGGGCTCTTCTTGTGTTGCCCCGGCTGGGAGGGTTTGGAGCAGGGGCTGAGGCTGGCGGGGGTGACGGGAAGCATTTTAATGCTGGCTTGGAACAGCGTCCCTGCGACCCCGACGTCAAGGCAGCACATAGTGTGAACAAGGCCAGCCCCCTGGGGAGCGGGGGCCAAGGCCTTCACCCTAATTCTTTGGTGGGGGGAGTTTGAGATAATAAGCCCAACTCATGTGTAAAATATCTTTGTGTAGCTGAAGAGACGGGCTTGCCGCCTCCTGGGTGGAGACTCTGAAATCACAGGCCTCATAAGGATGTAGCCTCGCGTGGGACCCCCCTGTGAGACCCGCCCTGGACAAGGTGTCAGTGACAACCATCCTGCTCCAGGCTGGTAATTAAGGAACAGATGGAATTTTTTGTCCTCTCTTCCATCATTTTGTCGTGTGTGTGTGTGTGTGTGTGTGTGTGTGTGTGTGTGTGTGTGCGTGCGCTTAATTAAAGAAATTAAAAAAAACAGCGATGATCTCACCATGTAGGAAACACTGAACCTCTGCAATCGCAAGATGCAAAGTCACAGTCTGCTACGGAGGAGAAAAGAAATGGGTGTGTGCAGGTCCAGCTCAGAGTCGCACGTGCGTCTTAGCTGGTTGGCACAGCCTGCGAGGAGAATCAGTTAAACTTTGCTTCTGGGTTTACTTTTCCTTCCTCTGCAAGCGGATTCATGAGTTCACGTAACAAGACCCCTTCGCGTTAAACCTCATGATTGGATGATCATGGCTTCCTTTTATGAAATGAGAGCATTTTTTGATTAATGGCACATAAGGAGCAGAACTTATTTTTAAAACCAAAAACAGCACTTAGGAAACGGCCTGGCTGCCCACCCACGACTGATTAAGTGTCAGATGTGTTCTTCCTCTGTGGACCCAGCGGCATGCTGCTCTCTTCCTGTCTCTGCCACGGTGCTAGGTGGACCCACTCTGTGCCAGAGCCTCGTTCGACATCAATGCCCTCGCAGGAAGTCATAAGTATTGGCTGACAGGCTGGTGGTGGGAGGTCCCCACTGGCGGGCACACAGGCAGGCAGTGCACAGGAGCGGGGAGGTAAGAGCTAGGTTAAGGAAACAGCGTCTCCCTACCTGGAGGCTGGGAGGCAGGTGGGTATCTTTCCTGAGCTGTGGTTCTCAGTGTCAGAAGGTGATGGTATCACCTAAGACAGGGAACTAGGATAATTGGACGGAAGCTGAGAAAGTGTGAACTCAGCAGAATGGAGGTGAAGCAACGCATGCATCGGCCTATCAGGGAGGTTAAGAGCAATGCTTTAGGGCTGAACACACTCGGCTGTGGAAGCTGTGAGGCATTGTGAGGATTAAATAAAACTGTGCATGAAAATGGTGCAGCGCGGTGCCAGGTACACAGTGAGTGTTTAATATTTGGGAGCTGCACATGGTGGCGGCGACAGGAATCAAGTGCCCAGACAGCTGCAGTTGGAAACTGGGGTGCCACAGTCAGGTACCACAGGGGACAACTAGTCATTCATACCGTGGCTTTTTTTTTTTTTTTGATATGTATGAGTGTTCTGACTCCTCAATAGAGTTCTGAGGTCATCAAAGTGAAGGCTCTCTTGGACTCTATTCAGGGACGCTTAAGTCCACGAAGCCCCTAGTTAGTGCTGGCTGTCCCTGAGGGGGTCACCGCAGCATGGTCACATGGCCAGCCCCCTCTCAGGGCTCCCGGGCCACACACACCATGGGGGTCTGCTCCGGGACCCCTAGGCAGGAGAACCGGCCACACTGGTTCCGAGGATGGTGGACTGGAGATCGGGATGTTATTGGTCGGATAGTGGGGCCCGCTGCAAATGTCAAGCAGGAGAGGGGTGTGCGGAAGCTTGTGTTTGGCCAGAGGACTGGCAGCAGGATTGGACTGGCTACAGCCACAGGTATGGAGAACCATGAGTGTGAACATGCAGGCAGATAAGGACCTTAATTAGAGCAGTGGAAGAGCTTCTAGAACTAACTGGCAAGTGTTCACGATCAGCTGGAAGTGGAAAGGAGGGAGGTGACTTCTAGGTAATGCCATTCACTGAAAAAGGAAATAAGAGGAGATGGGACTGGAGCAGAGGGGTGGGGTTTGAACATAGGAAAACGATAGTCTGGGACACACAGAGTTTGAGGTGCTTGTGAAACGTGTGTCAAGCATAAGAGCTAACATTTATTTTAAAACTTTTTTATGGAATATCAGTTTTTATTGGATTAGATAAGATGAAAAAAATTAAAGACTAAGAATTGGAAACTTCACATAAGAAAGGTAATTGAAAAAGTAGAATATAAGTGTAAGCACATATGAAATTAACATTTTGTGAAAAGTACAAATGATAAAACTTGGTAGATAACTCAGATATGAAAATCCAGTGAGGGAACTACGGATAATTGTTTCTTGGTAGGTTTGCTTAGTGTTGCAAATTTTACATTATTTTGTAAGGAAGTCATAAACCATAGTTGCTAAACATAAGATAGCAAAGCTTGAAGTTTAAAATCTAAAGACACTGTTTTCTTTTTATAGTCAAGAAAATCATGTTTTTGAAGATTAATTAACTTTTGGTACCTCTTAATCCCCTCCCTGTATCTTGCCCCTCCTCCCTTCCCTCTCCCCACTGGTAACTACTAGTTCTCTATATCTGAGCCTCTTTCTGTTTTGTTATATTCATTTGTTTTCTTTTTAAGTTTAGATTCCACATATAAGTCATAACATACAGCATTTGACTTTCTCTGTCTTATTTCATATTACCCTCCATATCCATCCATGTTGTTAAAAATGGCAACATTTCATTCTTTTTTATGGCTGAGTAAGTAGTCCATTGTATATATATACTATATCATCTTTATCCATTCATCTATTGATGGATACTTAGGTTGCTTCCATGTCTTTGCTATTGTTAATAATGCTGCTATAAACATTGATCGGGGTGCATGTATCTTTTCAAATTAGTGTTTTCGTTTTCTTCCTACATACACCCAGGAGTGGAACTAATGGATCACACGGTATTCTGTTTTTAGGTTTTTGAAGAACCTCCATACTGTTTTCCACAATGGCTACACCAATTTACATTCCTGCCAACAGTGTTCTAGGGTTCCCTTTCCTCTATATGCTTGCCAACTTTTGTTATTTGTGATCTTTTTGATGATAGTCATTCTGACACGTGTGAGGTGATATCTCATTGTTTTTGACTTGCATTACTCTGAGGATTAGCGATACTGAGAATCTTCTCATGTGCCTGTTGGCCATCCATATGTCTTATTTAGAAAAAAATGTCTCTTCAGGTCTTCTGCCCATTTTTAATCAGGTTGTTTTATTGATATTGAGCTGTATGAACGGTTTATATATTTTGGATATTAACCCCTTACTGGTCATATCATTTGCAAATATTTTCTCCCATTCCTTCCTTAGGTTGCCTTTTGTTTGGTCAGCAGTTTCCTTTGTTGTGCAAAAGCTTTTAAGTTTAATTAGGTCTCATTTGTTTATTTTTGCTTTTGTTTCCTTTGCCTTAGGAGACAGATCCAAAAGATACTGCTACAATTTATGTTAAAGAGTGTTCTGCCTGTGTTTTCTTCTAGGAGTTTTATGGTTTCTGGTTTTACATTTAGGTTTTTAACCCATTTTGAGTTTATTTCTGTATATAGTGTGAGAAAATGTTCTCATTTCATTCTTTTACATGTAGCTGTTCTATTTTCCCAGCAACACTTACTGAAGAGACTGTCTTTTCCCCACTGTACATTCTTACCTCCTTTGTCGTAGATTGACCATAAGTGCTTGGGTTTATTTCTGGACTCTGTTCTGTGTCTGTTTTTGTGCCAGTACCATACTGTTTTGCTTACTGTAGCTTTGTAGTATATCTTTTTTGTTGTTGTTGTTAACATCTTTATTGGACTATAATTGCTTTACAATGGTGTGTTAGTTTCTGCTTTATAACGAAGTGAATCAGCTATACATATACATATATCCCCATACCTCTTCCCTCTTGGATCTCCCACCCTCCCTATCCCACCCCTCTAGGTGGTCACAAAGCACTGGGCTGATCTCCCTGTGCTATGCGGCTGCTTCCCACTAGCTATCGATTTTACATTTGGTAGTGTATATATATGTCCATGCCACTCTCTCACTTTGTCCCTGTAGTATATCTTGAAATCAGGGAGTGTGATACCTCCAGCTCTGTTCTTCTTTCTCAAGATTTCTTTGGTTATTCAGGGTCTCTCATGTTTCCACTCAAATTTTAGATTTTTTCTGGTTCTGTGAAAAATGTCCTTGGTATCTTGATAGGATTTGCATTTGATCTGTAGATTGCCTTGGGTGTTTTGATTATTTTAACAACGTTCTTCCAATCCATGAACGTGATATATCTATCTGTTTGGGTTGTCTTCAGTTTCTTTCATCAGTGTTTTATAGTTCTCCAAGTACAGGTTTTTTACCTCCTTAGGTCAGTTTATTACTAGGTATTTTATTCTTTTTGATGCAGTGATAAATGGGGTTGTTTTCTTAATTTCTCTTTGATAGTTTGTTGTTAGTGTATAGAAATTCAGCAGATTTCTGTATATTAATCTTGTATCCTGCAGCTTTGCCAAATTCATTGATGAGCTGTAGTTATTTTTTGGTGGCATCTTTAGGATTTTCTAAGTAATAGTATCATGTCTTCTGTAAACATGACAGTTTTACTACTTCCAATCTGGATTCCCTTTATTTTTTTTGTCTAATTGCTGGGACTAGGACTTCCAATACTATGTTGAATAAAAGTAGTGAGAGTGGGCATCCTTGATCTTAGAGGAAATGCCTTCAGCTTTTCACTGTTGAGTATGATGTTAGCTGTGGGTTTGTCATATATGGCCTTTATTAAGTTGAGGTAGGTTCCCTCTGTACCCACTTTGAGAGTTTTTAATCATAAATGAATGTTGAATTTTATGCATCTATTGAGATGATCATGTGTTTTTATTCAATTTGTCAACGTGTATCGTATTGATTTTCAGATGTTGAGCCATCCTTGCATCCCTGGGATAACTCCCACTTGATCATGATGCATGGTCCTTTTAATGCAATATTGAATTCAGTTTGCGAATATAGCTTGTTGAGGATTTTTTGCATCTAGGTTCATCAGTGATACTGGCCTGTAATTTTCTTTTTTGCTTGTGGTACCTTCTCTGGCTTTGGAATCAGGGCGATGCTGGCCTAACAGAATGAGTTCAGAAGCATTCCTTCCTCTGCAATTTTTTGGTATAGTTTGAGAAGGACAGGTGTTAACTCTTCTCTAAGTGTTTGTGAAGCCATCTGGTCCGGGACTTCTGTTTATTGGGAGTTTCTTATTACTTAATTTCATTTCTGGTAATTGGTCTGTTCATATTTTTTATTTTCATTCTTAGGAGACTGTACATTTCTAGGAATTTGTCAATTGCTTCTAGATTGTTCACTTTATTGGTGTATAGTTCATAGTGATCTCTTACGATCATTTGTATTTCTGTTTATAGGTTGTAACTTCTCTTTCATTTCTGATTTTATTGATTTGGGCCCTCTTTTTCTTGATGAGTTTGGCTAAAGGTTTATCAATTTTATCTTTTCAAAGAATCGGCTCTTAGGTTCATTGATCTCTTCTATTGTTTTTTAGTCTCTATTTCATTTATTTCTGCTCTGATCTTTGATTTTTTTCATTCTACTAACTTTGGGTTTAGTTTGTTCTTTTTCTAGTTCCTTTATGTGTAAGGCTAGGTTGTTTGAGATTTTTGTTTCCTGAGGTAGACCTGTATCACTATAAACATCCCTTTTATAACTGCTTTTGCTGCATCCCATAGATTTTTGGATTGCTGTGTTACATTTTGATTTGTCTCTGGGTGTTTTTTGATCTTTTTTCTTCAGTGATCCACTGTTAGTTTAGTAGAATATGTTTTAGACTCCAAGTGTTCGTGTCTTTTTTTGCAGTTATTTTCTTGATTTCTAATCTCATAGCATTGTGGTCAGAAAAGATGCTTGATATGAATTTCATTTTTCTTAAATTTACTCAAACTTGTTTTGTGGCCTAGCATGTCACTATGTAAACTGGTGCAGTACTTTGTCTGATATACGGATTGCTTACCTGGCTTTCTTTTCATTTCCATTTGCATGGAATATCTCTTCCCATCCCCTCACTTTCAGTCTGTGTGTCTTTAGATCTGAAGTCAGTCTCTTGTAGGCAGCATATATACAGGTATTGTTTTTGTATCCATTCAAACACTCTGTCTTTTGATTGGAGCATTTAATCCATTTACAGTTAAAAGTAATTATTGATAGGTATGTACTTATTGCCGTTCTCTTAATTGTTTTGGGGCTGTTCTTGTAGTTCTTTTTTGTTTCTTCTTTTATTCTCTTCCCTTGTGATTTGATGACTACCTTTAGTGTTATGTTTGGATTCCTGTCTCTTGTGTGTATCTATTATAGATTTTTCGTTTGTGCTTACCATGTGGTTTATATATAGCAATCTATATATATATATGTAATTACACTGCTGATCTCTTAATTTCAAATACATTTTAACCCTGCATTTTTACTCCCCTCCTCCCACATTTACTTTTTTTTGGCATCATATTTTACAACTTTTTGTATCCCCCTAACTACTTATCACAGATATAGATGATTTTACTACTTTTGTCTTTTAACCTTCCTACTAGCTTTACATGTGGTTGATTCACTACCTTTACTTTACTGCCTTTACCAATCAGCTTTTACCATTCATAATTTTCATGTTTCTAGTTGTGGCTTTTTCTTTTTCGCTTAGAGAAGTCCCTTAACATTTCTTGTAAAGTTGGTTTGGTGGTGCTGAACTCTTTATCTTTTGCTTGTCTGTGTAATTTTTTTTTTTTTTTTTTTTTTTTTTTGCGGTATGTGGGCCTCTCACTATTGTGGCCTCTCCCGTGGCGGAGCACAGGCTCCGGACGCACAGGCTCAGTGGCCATGGCTCACGGGCCCAGCCGCTCCGCGGCATGTGGGATCTTCCCGGACCAGGGCACGAACCCGTGTCCCCTGCGTCGGCAGGTGGACTCTCAACCACTGTGCCACCAGGGAAGCCCTGCTTGTCTGTGTAACTTTTGATCTCTACATCAAATCTGAATGAAAGCCTTGCTGGGTAGAGTGCTCTTCATTATAGGTTTTTCCCTTTCATCATTTTAAATATATTATGTCACTCCCTTCTGGCATGCAGAGTTTCTGCTGAAAAGTCAGCTGATAGCCTTATGGGAGTTCCCTTGTACATAACTTGTTTCATTTTCCTTTTAATATTCTCTTTATCTTTAATTTTTACCATTTTAATCACAATGTGTCTTGGTATGATCCTCTTTGGTTTGGTCCTGTGCTTCTTGAAGGTGGACGTCTATTTCCTTTCCCAAGTTAAGCAAGTTTTTAGCTACTGTGTCTTCAGATATGTTCTCCGCCCCCTTCTCTCTCTCTCTCTCTCTCTCTCTCTCTCTCTCTCT
>NW_006770904.1:297975-304740 GCF_000442215.2 Lipotes vexillifer
CTCTCTCTCTCTCTCTCTCTCTCTCTCTCTCTCTCTCTCTCTCTCTCTCTCTCTCTCTCCCTCCCCCCTCCTTCTGGGAGTCCTATAATGCAAATGCTAGTATGCTTGATGTTGTCCCAGAGGTCTCTGAAATTGTCCTCATTTCTTTTTATTCTTTTTTTCGGTTCCACCTCGGTGATTTCCACTATTGTCTTGTGGGTCACTAATTTGTTCCTCTCTATCGTTTAATCTGCTGTTGATTCCTTCTACTGTATTTTTAGGTTCAGTTATTGTATTCATCTGTTGGGCTCTTCTCTGTATTTTCTAACTCTTTGTTCGAAACTTCTAACTTCTGTATTCATCCGTTCTTGTCCCGAGCTGTTTGATCGTCCTTGTGATCATTACCTTGAACCTTTATTGGGTAGACTGTCTGTCTCCATTTCACTTACTTCTTCTGTGGTTTTATCTTGTTCCTTCACTTGTAACACATTCCTCTGTTTCCTCATTTTGCCTAATTTGCTGTTTTTATTTTTAGGTATCTGGTAGGTTGGTTACATTTTCCGACCCTGGAGAAGTGGCCTTTTGTAGGAGACGTCCTATGCATCCCAGCAGTGCACTCACCTCTGGTCGCCAGAGCTGTATGTATGCTATGTAGGCGTGCCCCCTATGTGGGCTGCCTGGGTTCTCCTGTTGTGGTCAGCTGACTGCTGCTGGCAGTCTAGTAGGTATGGCTGGCCCCTGGTCCAGTTTGCTGCCAGGCTGCTGGTTGGTAGGCCTGGGTCCTGAGACAGTTGGCTGTGGAATCTCAGAGTGTCCTGGGGCTAGGGCTGTCCCACTGGTGGGCAGAGCTGCGTTCTGGGGGTGGGGACTGGGGTTCCCAGATCTAGTGTCGACCTGCTAGTGGGCAGGGCCATGCCCCAGGGGGTCCTGGGGCTGGTGCTTGCCCACTGGTGTGTGGGGCTGGTCCTGGGGTTAGTGTTGGCAGTCTGGTGGGCAGAGCTGGATCCTGGTGTCCGGCTGCAGGGATTGGGGGTCCCGGAGCTGGTGCTGGCCCTGGCCCATTGGTGGAGGGGGGGGGTCCCAGGGCTAGTGTTGGCACACTGGTGTATGGGGTTAGGTCTTGGGCCCTCTGGACAGGGCTGTGTCCCTGGGCAGCTGTGGGCTCAGGGGGTCTTAAGGCAGCAGCCCTGCTGGTGGGTGGGTCTGTATCCCCACCCTGTTAGTTGCGTGGCCTGAGGTGTCCCAGTACTATTCCTGACAGGCTGACTGGCAGAGCAGCTAAGAAGCTGGTGCTAAGAAGCTAGAGAGGATTCCAAAATGGTGCTTGCCAGCCCCGGTGTTCTCCTGGTAGACAAGCTCCCCAAAATGGCTGCCACAGTGTCTGTGACCCCAGTGTGAGTTCCAGTTGCCTCCTGCCTTTCTGGAAGGCTCTCCAAGATCAGCAGGTGGGTCTGGCTCAGGCTGCTTTCAAATTACTGCTTCTTCCCTGGGTCCTGACGTGTGAGATTCTGTGAGCACCCTTTACAATTGGAGTCTATTTCCCATGGCCCCCTGGCTCTCCTCAAAGTCAGCGTGCTGGCCTTCAAAGCCAAACGTTCTGGGGGCTCGTCTTCCTGGTGCAGGACTCCCAGGGTGGGAAGCCTGACGTAGGGCTTGGACCCCTCACTTCTCGGGGAGAACCTCTGCCATTATAAGTATCCTTCCTTCTGTGGGCTGCCCACCCTGGGGTGTGTGGGTCTTGGCTAAACCTGTCCCTGCCCCTCCTACCCATCTTGTTGTGGTTCCTTCTTTATACCTTTAGTGGTAGAAGACCTTTTCTGCTAGATTCCAGTCTCCCTCATCAGCAGTGGCTCTGCACACAGCTGTAGTTTTGTTGTGCCCATGAGAGGAGGTGAGCTCAGGGTCTTCCTGCTCTGCTATTTGGCCAGGTCCTCAAGAGCTAACATGTAGTAAGTCCTAACTCTGTGTCAGACCCTGTGCTGAGCACCTTACACATATTTAATCCTGCCAGGCCTATAAATAGGTGCCATTATTCCCATTTTACCGATGAGGAAGCCGAGGCACAGTGAGATTAGGTAACTTGTCCAAAGTTGCACAGCTAGTAAGGGGTGGAAGAGCCAGAATTTGACCCCAGGGCTTCGATTTGACCCACACTGCTGCTTTGTGACATTTGGACACCTGGGTCAGGAGCTCAGGGTGGATCTGAGTGGTAGCTGTAGACATGGAGTCATCTGAGGCCAGGACAGCACTTAGGCCCCGTGGAGCCAGCCAGGAAACGTTCCCAGCATCAAACTCGTCCTTTGCATTAATAATCAGGGGTAAGTACCCACAACTGAGGTGCCCTTGAACTTGGGGCACTGTAGGGGACAGCGGGCTGTTTCTTAAGCATCACTGCTCAAGCCTACAAGCCCCTCCAGGATGCTTTGCCCAGAGGAAGGGGGAGGCGGGACGGCATAATCTGGTTGACAGCAGCTTTAGGACAAGCCCCCACTAAGACACGTGAGACAGCACAGGTCCCAGTGCCAAGCAGCCCTCCAGGAGGCCAGCCCAAGGCAGGGAGGGGTGGCAGGCGTGGCATCCAAGCTGTTCTCCGAGAGCCTTCCCCAGCAGGACTTACCCAAAGCTTACTCTTTCCTAAAGACTAAGTTTAGTGTTTTAAAAATTCAGATAAACTTAAATCTTAGAAAGCTGATGTCCTAAAGGACACTGCAGGACACCTAGTTCAGTGTCCCCACTTTCCAGAGGAGGACATTGATGCCCAGAGAAATTAAGTGACTTGGCCAAAATTGTCCAGTTAGATGTCGTGGCAGGGCCACCACTTCGTCATACGATGATCCAAGGGTGGACACACCAGGTCCTCTACCTATTGAGAATGTGTAGCCATGACCTTCTTTACTTCGTAAAGAGCTTTCTCTTAGGATGATGGCCAGTTTCCTTCCGTCTTGCAGGCCAGAGCCTGTTGGAGCTGTTCTTATTCTAGTCCTTTCACTCCCCTAGGCAGCTGCAGTCAAGTTCTGACTTGTTAAGGTCAGAATTCTGGAGTGAGGAGACGGCAGAATGACGGGGAAGCTCTTCGCCTGCAACCTGCAATCCTTTCTGTAAACGGCTCGCTGCCGCTCTCTGCCGTGGCCCCGCCAGCTTGGCGTCACTCTCCCTGCACAGGTGAGAGCTTGCGCAGACCGTGACGCAGTCACACTGACCCCCAATAGGGCTTTGCCGCTGCCGCTCAGCAAAGAGAAAAGCAGTGCACCCCGCTTGTTATAAGAAGTGGTCACGCCGATCTTCTGAGGCCGGCGATTCCCAGGCACAGGGAAGGTGGCTCCCACTGGATTGATCTCCCACGCCCTTGCTGCTCAGAAGTGTGATTCCTGGACCCAGGGGCATCAGCGTGGCCCGGGAGCTAGTTGGAAATGCAGAATCCCAGGCCCACCTAGACCTCGGAGTCAGCATCTGCACTTTGAAGGGACGCCCAGGTGCTTCCTGGCAGTGGCGCAGGGGAACGGCGCTGTGCCAGGTCCTCTTTCCCAGAGCCACCTTCCTAGGTTACCAGACCAAGGGCATGTTATCAACAATCCACCACCTAAAACGCAGCCAGCAAGCACTGCAGCCCTTCTTGCTTCCCCTAAAACCATCAAAAAGACAAGACAGGACCAAAAGGTTGAGCAGAGAAGGTCTTTGTCCTATAAAGCGAATTCTCAGGTTGCTCAAGAAAGGGGGCAGATGTAAGTACTCAAAGAACAAAGCTGCCTGGGGCTTTCCCTCGGGGCAGTGATTTATATTCATCATTCCCAGGTTACCAAAGGACAGAAAGTTGGTAAATACATTTAGATATTCTTTAAAAGATGTTTGGAAGAAAAAAACTTCTGTACGCTAGGACTCATCTAGAAAGTTATTTGTGTCCAACGGTCCTTCCTTCACCGATAATACCAGGTAACATGAGCTGGTTCTGTGTCCTCGTAACTCTTGCTATTTTGCCGATGCGCTGACCTACCCCTTCCCCCGACCCCTACCCCAGCCAAACCAAGAATTTTCGGTGGTTCCTGCTGGTGGTCGATAAAACAACACAGGAGTCAAGGAAATGATTTAAGACTTTTTTTTTTTTGGTTTGTTTTTAAAGAAACTGCATACATCATTAGAGAGAAACAATAATTTAAATACCATGCAGTTTCTGTATGTACAAAACCTAGGCCATAGAGATCCAGTTTAATTTGTGTTCTATTCACACTGTCTTCCTCATACAGCCGGTGGCTGTTAAAGCAGAACACAGGAGAGTGCTCTGATACAAAGACAAACTATGTACAGACACCCGGGAAGCAACTGGAAAAAAGCAACCGGTTTGGGGATCAACAGACAAACGGGAAGAAAAAGTTGTTTAAGGTGACCTTCGCCCACTGGCTGTGCACAGGGAGAGCCCTGAAATTCCATTCACCGAAGCACACACCATGATTTTCATTCGGCAAATATAAATACACGTTCATAAGCAGGAGAAAAATAAGCTCGAGGTTTTCAACACATCAACCGTCACGTCGTTTGGTTTCTCTAATCTGACATAAAGGCTAAAGTTTTACAGAGCTTTGAGGGCCTTTGGGGAGGAAAATATCAACAATTTCGAAACGGTAAGTAGGCTGATGGCCGTCTCTTCTGTCATGGATGGGGTGGGGACTTTGGGGCGATGTTTGATTTCGAGAGGGGAACATTTTGAGAAATCTCACGTTTTTCTTCTGATGCTAACGCAAATGAAAAAAGGCTCAAACTGCAGCTTTTCCAGAAAAGGGATGCATTGTAAACCAGCCGGCCCATCTTTTCTTTCCCCCTTAATATGGAATCGTCATCTTGGAAAGAAAGAAACACATTTTTCAATTGTCATAACAATGTGGCAAAAGGGAAATTTGGATAGATTTCTATAAAGACCTCAAGATTTCAAGGAAGGAAAGACAGCAGAGGGCTCATCCTGTGACCTGTGGAAGTTGCTGAGCTGCTTACAGCGGGCTTGGAAGAGCCCAGCTCACGGGTGGTGACACGGGAGGGGCACCCTTCCACTTGCAGGGAGTTACTTCGGGAAAAGGCTGCCCTGCAGGAGAAGTGGAAACTGCGTTCAGTTTCTTCCACGCACAAAGTGGCTGCAACAATAGGGCACTTTGGGCAGGAACCCGGGACCGCTGGCTAGCTGCGGCGAACTCGATTTAGGCATCGTGTTCCCGGGGAATCCGAAAGGCCCGGAACCAAGGCCAGCCGAGAAGCCACTGGCCTCTGCGAGGCGTCCAGGCAGCGGAGTGAGGTCCCTTAGGACTCGCTCCTGGGCCAGGGGCAGGCTGACTGTCGCTCCAGGCCACCGCGAGCCACAGGAAGCCCAGACTCAGATCCTGGCCCGGCGGGCACCTCAGCCTGGAAGACGTGCCCGCCGCGGAGGGGTTACATGGAAGAGCCCCACGTCCCTCGGCGTGCCAGCTGCAACTTCAAAGGTCAGTAAGCCTTTTGGGAAGACGCCGTCTACAGCCACGCTACAGCCCTGGCCACATCTTCCCTGAATCCGTCACCCCACCCACGGCCGTAGCTATGCGGATTCACCATTCAGAGAAAAAAGGATGGGGTGACACGTCCTCCCGGGGCTGGGCGCCAGGCGCTGCGAGGAAAGTGTGCGCCAGCTTGGCACCAGCCGGCGGGCACTGCCTGGAACGCTGCCCCCAGCTCCCAGCTCAGTGCACGGTGACGCCGGCCACAGGGGCCGTGAGCGCCAGTGGAAAAGGAACTGGCCTCACCCATGGCTGTGGAGCCCGAGAGTAAATTGATCCCACGCGTTTTGGGGTGGGGACCAGTTAACTCTTTTTTTGTGAGGCCCAAGCTTGGCGTCTTTCTAAAGCCTGGGCCTGTGTGGCGGGGAGCAAGCCATCACTGGGAGAGCTGGTGGGAACTACAGGATCACGGCAGGACGCCAGGCAGGGCTGCACGGCTGAGGGCCCTACAGGCTCCATCAGGAAGGAAACCGGAAGCAGCTCAAGCGGCCTCCTTCAGAGCGCAGTCAGGGTTTGGAGAGGCCCCTCCTCCACTGTACATCCTACCCTCACCCACCCTGTCACCGCTGCTTTCCTGTGGTCCCGCGAGAGGAGGGTGGTCAGAGACGCATCTCCGCCCGCCCCCACCAGCAGCAAGAGGGAGAGGAGGAAGCATGCTCCCCAGAGCAGCGGGCGCGGGAGGCCCAGCACAGCAGGCGTGGCTGGCGTCTGCCCAGCGCTGGGGCTTCTGCACAGACTCTTCAGTGCAAAGCACGCCTGGAAGGCCCTCAGGTGGTTCTGGAGGACCAGTCCACCAGCGGCTGGAAATTCAGCCTTTCAGGAATGGTTTCTGGCCTGCAGGCATCGGTCCTCGACTCAAAAGCCATTAACGGCCAAGCCACCCGGTCACCAGCCCTGGGGCACGCAGAGAAAATGAAGAACATGGGCCAAACAGTTTGTCACCCCAGCCTTTATGCCCTCAAAAGGGGTCTTATGCTCAGACGCATGATCCCACCACGCCGCCCGTGGCGGTTGGTATGCGTAAGATCACCCGGGACACCGGCCTTTGCTAATGACGACTTTCCCCTTCTAAACCGGAGCTTCCTGGAAGGCAGCCCGGCTCGGCCTGAGGGGACAGGACCGGCGCTCGTGCCAGCCTTCCAGGCCTGGAGCACACACTGTCAACCACAGGCTCCCCCAGAAAAGGGCCCTCCCTTCCGTTCACGGCCTGGGTGATAGCTGGAGGGAGAGGAGGACGGTGCTCCCTCGGCAGCCACCGCCTCAGGCCCCCCCC
>NW_006770904.1:304786-313120 GCF_000442215.2 Lipotes vexillifer
CCCCCAAGCCACGTGGCACACCTGGAGCCAGTGTATTTGGCCAAGTCTAGAAGGCCAGCCGGATCGCCCGCTTTGCACAGTCATCCCAGGCCAGATCCACCGCCTCGGCTTTCTTTGGACTCTGCCTCCAAAGTGTCTGTCGCCTAAGGCTCGCCGGAGCCTGAACAAACGTGGTACCTGCCAGCCTGGCCGGAGAGGCCCGGGGCTTCTTCTAGTGCTGGAAAGTCTCCGGTGCCCTCGGCCCTGCCCGGGGCACAGTCCCTTATCAGCAGTGGCACCAAGCACCTCTGACCATGGAGCCGTAACCATCGCCATCCTGCTTGTTTCCTTTTCCTTTTCTTCTTTTAAAAAAAGGTAGTTCAGAAGATTTACATCGTAATGGGGAAGTGAATAAATACCAGCACTTATGGTTCTTATAAACTTATGTTTTGAAGACAGCATAGCACTCAAGAGGAATTCGACTGTTAAGGTCGGTGAAACCTAGGAAAACAAATAATTCAGTCAAGACCCAGGGGCTGCGAAAGGTGTCAGATTTGACAGTCCAAGATCTCCATCCTCGAATTCCTTGTTTCTGACAGCCACAGGGAGGCTTAAATCTCCAACCAAGGGCAACTAAATCTCCACAGTACCCCTCGAGAACTTTAGGCCCACCGAGTTCACCTTTGGTTTTGGAGAAGTTTAGCCTGGAGCTCCCGGGGGCCCTCAGCCCATGCAAGGACTCAGCAGCAAGGTGGGGACCCCAGCCTTGCGTCTCCGAGTCAGGCACTGTTTCTCCAGACGTTCACCAAAGGAGAGGGTCAGAAGAACTCAGTCGGCGGCCCTGTCGCCGACTAGCCCTGTGACCTTGTACAAGCCCCTCCCATCTGTCTGTGCTTCAGTTTCCCCAAGTAGCATCACACACGACTGTCTGGGAGAACGACATGGAATCATAGGCGTGATCCCGCTTCCGAAGTCCCATGTGGATTCGGTACTTGATCCTAGTTTGGTCTCGGCTGTGACTGGCTGTAAATTGGCAATGGCTCTTTTCTCCTCAGCTTTCGTTCTCATAAATAGCCACCATGTTGGTGGTCTGGCATTTAGCAGAGATTCAGTTTGAATGAGTTAAAAACTAGGCTTTGAGAAGGTTGCGTTCAGCCTGGGCCGTTCATGCTCCTTCCCTTACTTTCAGAAACCACAGTGGAACCTGTGGATCCCCACATAGCTCTTTCTTTTATGTCCTCCCCTAACTGCACCCACCACACCACTTGTCCTCCGGAAGCAGCTAGGATAGCTCAGTTTGCAGGTAAATGTTATAATTTGAGGGGAAAAAAACCCCACTTGATACTAACCTTGTTAAATGTCTACTCAATTCGTGAACTTCCATTTCAGTGCTTTTAAATTCATTGAGCTCCTTCCGAATGGCAGCCTGCAAGGAAGAGAGGCCCATGAGTGCAGAGGATGGAAAGCAGCTCACCTTCTTTTATTCCTTTGTTTTCTTTCTTCGACAAAGCCATACACGTGCATAAAACGGTTTCTTCCACTGGGAGAAACAAAATCACCTGAGGTCTCCTTTAGAGCCTACGAAGAGTCCCGTCCCCCTAAATCTAAGTTGCGAGCAATCCGACTCGGGATCCTGCCCAGAGCTGTTCCACCTGGGCAGTGAGAGGGCCCTTCCACCTGGCCCACACTCCTGGGTCCTGAGTGCACATTACAAGGCCAGCCTCTCATCTTTCTTTGGGGAATCTAAGCTCATCAGAGGCACAGCGATGCCTCAGGATGGATACTTCTAGAGGAGGTGTGTGAAATTCCCCAACCAAGCGAAGGGGTGACGGCCAGCCGCTCCCTTTCCCTTTGCCTCATGAAGCCTTGGCTCCTTTACAAGTCTGTTGACTCTGAGGTGATATATTTCACCATGGAGGGTATGGAACGTGTTTTGAATAACCTCAAACAAGCATGAGATAAATCTGAATGACCTCGTCCTCACAGTCACAGATGTGGCCACCGAGAAGGCGCAAGGAGGACCGGAGCAAAAGAACGTCTGGGGTTGGAGAAAACCTCACTTCTTCCTCGGGGCTGAAAATTTAAACGTGGGCTCTTTCCCGTAGCTCTTTCTAAGGTTGATAACGTGCATTGATGGGAAGATAATCAGGGCACGGAGAGTCTGAGGATGGAAAAGTCTTTTTTTTTTTTCCCATTCATCCAAAAAACTTTTATTGTGGGCAGTTTTACTGTGCTAGGTGTATTATGCAAAGAGGAATCAGAAGAGTTGCCACCGTTTGAGAGTTAACAGTCTAACAGAAGACAGAAGTGCATAAATAACAATTTATAAAATGATAGGCATCTCTAGAAAGGAACAGATAAAACAATTTCTACTTCAAGTCGGTCGTCCATTTTTGGAGAGCCAGTTAAGATGCCACCCCTCAGTCAGACTGCTTGTGTAAGTAAGATTAAGGGCAAGGCAGAAAGCGGTTTAATACTTTTTGTGTATGTGAGAATTTTTATGATTATAAAAGTAATGCATGAGAAAATGGGCAAGGGACTTGAACAGACATTCACAAAAGGCCAGTCAACATATGCAAAGGGGCTTGAGCTCATCAGAAAACAGGGAAATGCAACTAACCATCCTGAGAAACCACTACACACCCACCCAAAAGGGCTAAGATGATACCACGTGTTCACCGAAATGGGCAACGATGAGAACTCTCAGAAGCTGCTGGTGAGTGTGTAAGTTCATACAGTCACTTTGGGACACTCTTTGGCATTACTACTAAAGCAGCGAAGCCTCTCCACACTGCAGGACACAGATATTCTACTTCTAGATTCAACCTCAGCAGAAATGTGTGCACTCGTGAATGAAAAGACATGGAAAAAGAATAGCAGCATTATCACAGCAGCACTGTCCATCAACAGTAAAGCAGGTAGGTACATTTTGGAAGATTCATAACTCTAAATACTATGGTATTTCTCTTTACAGTCCTCTTTGTGCATATTTTACATTAAAGATACACACTCTGTGCCCTTCCATTAAAAATAATAACACAAGCGTTTCTTCCTAAGATAAAAAGTTATTTGTAAACATTTTAATGGTCACACGATAGTTGACCGTATTCTTGTTACTGTGATCATTAACATGCACTGTGTGCCAAGCACTGTATTCAGTACTTTGTATTCTCTATCCAGCCTGATCCCAGAGCGCTGTGCTCCAGCACATTGTTTCATGTCCTCACCTACGGCTGAGGTCCAGGCCATCTGCTTCTGCCCAAAGCCCCAGCCTCTGAGGCTGCTGGTCCGCTAGTCCTCAAAGCGTTCTTTTATCTCCTTACCAAACCACTGGCAACCAGGGCCACCACCTCAGGCCCACTGGCCTAGCCAATTCCGTCTACCAGAGCAATGCTATTTGGGACAAAGTGGACATGGTACCACACTTGCTGCTGGTGTGGCTGTCCTCCAGCTTATCTATTCCTTTCTGGAAATTTCAACCTTGTCATCTCACTCTTACTCTCACAATTCTGCCTCAAAAATGTGACTGAAGACAGGAGATTAAGAACCCTGACAATGTACTTCCATAATCTTCCTATTCTTTTTTTCCTTCCCACTATCCCCCAGGCAGGAAGGAGCTGACTTGATGTTCCCTCTTCTTGGCTGGGGGCTTCCCTCTTCGTTCCTTCCAAGGAAGCTCCTATTCCTTAAGGCAGTAAAACCACATGGTCTAAGAGAGACCAATGGGAATGTCTTCTATGCCGTGGAAGGAACGCTATGGTCTGAGTCCTCCAGACATAGCCCTTGATATGGGACCAGAAGACAATACCAGCAATTGGTAAATATCCCAAACAAAAAACTACATTGCTCTGCTCTCCAAAAATTTATCTTTGTCTTATTACAATTACTATTTTTAGTGTAGAGTGAGTGCTTGTCTCACGTCTCTCCTGACCTGTATCTGTTTTTGTTTTCGTTTTTAAAAATTTTTTTATACAGCAGGTTCTTAGTAGTCATCAGTTTTATACACATCAGTGTATACATGTCAATCCCAATCGCCCAATTCATCCCACCACCACCCCCTGGAAAAGTCTTTACATAGGATCAGAATGGCTCCTCCCACGGAAGGAAGGCACTCGCTTAAAGTGCCTGGCTGGGGGCGTGGGAGGGGTGGGCACTGCTTCCCAGCAGCCCCGGAGGAACTGGATAGGCTCCCTCACAGCTGCTCAGGATTCTAGCTGGTACCTTCCCTTGAGATTCTAGCTGGTACCTTCCCTTGACGTTTGCCAGTTCCCTCAGCCTTGGTCAGCAAGCACGCTGCAGTGAGAGTGTGAACAACAGAGCGAGGTCACATCTATGTGACACAACTGCCCGGGGCGGGACAGAGGGGCCTGTCTCCTGCCCGAGGTGTGCCGGTTCTTGGGGATGCTCACCATGTATTCCTATAGAAGGGAGAGGGGAGGTTTCCACTCGTCAGGACCTGGGGGCTGGCCCGCCCCGGGCGGGGGTGGGGGCGGGGAACAGTTTCTGGGAGGTGCCTCTGGCCGCATCAGTTCCCTCCCCCCCGCAAGTGCAGCGGCTTCCCTGGGCTCACACTCCAGCCAGAGGCCAGGCTCCGGGTGACCTCCTGCATGGCCTGTGAGGAAGCCACCTGCCCCGGGAAGGGATGGGGCAAAGGCAGGACTCTAGGAGAAGGTCCCCGGTGTACCCGAATCCCCTTATTGTCACTTTACACACTGCACAGCGTTATTGTCTTACACTTTTTCTTCTTTTTTTTTAAAGGCCCTCAGCCTCCAGTTCCTTATGGTGCCTGGATAAGAATCACAAAGGATGCCCAAGCAGAGGTTCCCCCCCTGAGATACGTGTATCGATGAAAGGCGTCTGTCTTGTGCCTTCTCCAGAGCAGGGGAGGACCAGCTCAGCGCCCTCTCCGCACGCTGTCTGGAGCCCTTGGGGAGAGGTGCCGGGAGCAGCGCCGCAGCCTGCCCGGCAGCCACTCAGCCCCCAGTACCTACCCGGGCACCCCGGCTCTGCGCCCAGGCTCCATGCGGTCTCCGGGCGGCAAGCTGGAGACCCAGCACCCGGCTGGCCGTGAGGCCCCGCCCCCCTCCCCGCCCCTCTTACTTTGTCGGCGGCGGTGAGGCGGGTCCAGGGCTTGTCGGCCCTGCGGTCATAGTCCTGAGCATCGGCCACCTCCACGTAATCGCTGAAGCGGATGAGGATCTTCCGTTCTCTCAGCTCTTCCACTGTGGGCCTCTGGCTGAGCTGCGGGACGGAGAGATGGATGCGGTCAGCCTGTGACGTTTAGATCACTTGGTCCATCCGTGAGTTTATAGGTGGGAAGACGAGGTCCAGAGAGGCAGCTGATGCATCACACACACGTGAGGGGCAGGGCCCAGGGGACACAGGGCTCCTGATCCTGATTCCTGGACTTCTCCTGGACTCTGTGAAGGAGTTTACTAACTCATGAGCTGCCTCCAGGCCTATTCAGCCAGCCAGCCAGGCTGTCTCTTAATAACACTGCAGTGTCTCGGTCTGTACACGCGGTGTGTCTTTGTGCATGGGTGTGCATCTTCCCATGTCTGTCCTACCTTTCCCATCAGGTGACAGAAACCTTACACAAATTTTTTTTTTTTCCCGGTACACAGGCCTCTCACTGTTGCGGCCTCTGCCGTTGCGGAGCACGGTCTCTGGATGCGCAGGCTCAGCGGCCATGGCTCACGGGCCCAGCCGCTCCGCGGCATGTGGGATCTTCCCGGACCGGGGCACGAACCCGTGTCCCCTGCATCGGCAGGCGGACTCTCAACCACTGCGCCACCAGGGAAGCCCAACACACAACAGTTTTATAGTCTCGATTTGTGAATCCACATCTGTGTGTCAAATTTAGTGCTCTCTGCAAGATGGGTTTGTAATACTTTCTGTGTGTGTGTGTCTTAGACACAAAGAAAGTGTATGTGCAAACGGTATGCAAACTCCGGGGTGTGCAGGAATGAGAGTATGTCGATTTATGAGGTCATGGAGACCCTACCCCTCACTAGCTCAAATGAAAGGCGAGTCCACAAAGGCAGAGCTAGCCCGCGTTGATGCCAAAGAAAACTCGGACGGGCCCTTTGGATAGGCCTGTGGTGAAGGAATGAAACAAGTGAATTATTCAACCGTCTCCCAGTGCTACCCGCTAGCATCCTTCCTTTGTACTTTAACAACATAAGGCTGACATTTCTGTTATCTCTTCCTGTCACCAGATTGATTTCTTCTGGAGCAACACAGTTGCTCTCTCTTTAGGATGCTGTCAATTCATGTTCAACCGATGTTAGTTAAAAGCAATTTTTCTCTAAGCCCTAGACTGTATTTAATCCTATTAATAGAAGATGCAGTCAAATAGAATCTTACCACAAAGGCCTACAAAACAAACACACGCAAGTGAATCCAAACCACTCCAGCTGGTCCAAGTGAATCCAAGTACTCCAGCTGACTGTATATCATGCAGCTGCCATACACCTTTGGCTGATGCCAGAATGTCCCAGCTTGCTACCAACTGGCCTACAATGGAAGAGCATCATTAGATGACTGCCTGGCTGGTGCTGAGCAGAATGGTGACAGCTACCGCGAGGCTCCGGACAGGACCAAAGCAGCCTGCTGGTCCCCCTTGGTCAAGGGAGGAAAAACCCGGGGCTCAGAGGCCTAATGGGCTGTGGCACTGGTCACCTGTCTAGACACTGTGTAGCTCCCCAACTCAGAGTGGCTTCGGTCTGTCCCGAGGTAGCCCTGGTTTTCCCGGGGACAGGGCATTTTGGCATCAGCTGTAACCTGTCACAGGAAACCAGAGGTTTCCCACGCTCTATGGTTAGGGGTGCTGTAAACAAAACTGGTGGCCTATCCTGACTCTAAGATGTGAGTGCAGGGCGCTCTGTACTGTCATTAGAGTACATAGGCATTTACTGTAACACCACAAGGCATGAAGACTTCTACTCCAAGCCCCAGTTTGTGTTTCTAAGGACTTACTAGCTCGCCCTGGGGTGTTAGCCAAACAGTACTATTTTCTAAGTGTGCCATGCCAGGAGAAAGGTTGTTAAAGTCGGAATTTCTAATTTAAATTTCTCACAGTCATGATCTAGATTTTATTAATAGCCTGTCTATGGTAGAGTCTGGAGTGAACAGAAACCTAGAGGTTGGCTCTGAAGGTGAGGGACTATTTTTCATGCTTGAATCTGGTGGGGATTAGACACGACCTCTCCAGATCAATGAGAGACCGGGCCCAAGTGCCACCAGGGAGTGAGTGAGGGGGACGCCGAGTTCTCCTGCTGGGAGAACAACTGCCCGGACTCTGCTGTGAGCCAGGGCTCACACCCCTGGCCACAAGGGGCTCAGGAGAGGTGCCTTTGGCTCCTGGATGGCTCTAGCCCTTGGGGTGCGTGAACCCGACTTACTTGCCTGGACACTAAGGAAATAATCTTTGCAGCCAAAGTTGGTTTTCTGCGGATGATGGGCTGGAAGAAGGGGTGGGGTGCAGAGGTTGGTAGCGTTATGTTTCCATCTATGGCAGCAATAATATCGCTTGCAACCAATTACTCAACAAAAGGGTACGTTGAGACCCCAATTCCACTATTAATACAACCTGACCCAGGTACATTTCTTCCCTTCCTTCCCTCCTTTCCTTCCTCCCTCCAATACTCCTTCCCATTCACCCATCCATCCAGCTAGCTAGCGAGTTTTTGGAAGTGGGAAGCAGGCATTTATTCCAAGATAAAGCATGTAAATTTTAGGTTAGTCTCAATCTGGCTGGAGAAAATGCTGGTCTGTGGCTCTCAGCATCTGCTGCAGTGTTTTATTTTTCTCAGTGTCTTAAATAGAATGATATTGAGGAAATCCTCGGGCTGAGGGTGAGTGAAAAGCATCCCCCACCACTGGCTTCTGGTCTTGGTGTGATAAAGGCTCCCGAGGAACAGAACGTGCCCAGAGCCAGGAGGCGATATGGATTCCCTACCTGCTGGCACACTCCACATCTCTGTTCACAAAACCAGATGTGAACGCTGCTTCTGGTCTCTCCCTCATAAACAGTTTATCCCTTCACTCAGGCTCATTATTTCTACTTCCCCAAGCCAGTCCCAGGGGAGGCAAATGCTGAAATTACAAGGCAGTTTTCCTGGGAGAAGGAAAGAGAGGTAACCAGGGGGAGGAAGAGGCATTTATCGATAGACCTGAGGACCTGCAGAAACCCCACCCCTAGCATTACCCGTCCCGGGGGAGATGGGTGTGGGAGGAGACCCTCTTCTCTCACCCCAGTCCTGCCAAACTATGCACTTCGTCAAGCTTTCCCTTGCAAAATCGAAAGCTCTTTTTAAAGAGATGAGAATTAGGTGCATGTCCAGATCTTTCCCT
>NW_006770904.1:313130-316270 GCF_000442215.2 Lipotes vexillifer
TTTCCCTATTACTAGTTTTTAGCAAGAAACCCTAAAGTTTAGGAGAATTTTGGGGTCCCAGCAATCAAGTCCAATGAACTTTATGAAAATCTGATTAAACATTTTTTCTGAATGTCTAGACCTTTCTCTATCAGAAACGAGGGGTCATCACCAGTCTCCCTTTGATACCCTCATCATTCCAAAGACACAGTTAGAATAATGCATCTCCCCTGGTCCCCCTCACTACTCAGTCTCAGGAAAAGGGATGCCCTGCGTCCAAAGGCTGGGTGGTCTTAAGGATGTAAGAGTCAGACCTTGACTGGAGTGAGGGCACCTGGATGAAGTGAGGGCCCTTAGCTCTTGTTCGAGTTTCCCACCAGGGGACACCAGCCCCGTCAGAGGCTTGTCAGGCCCTTGCTTATCCTACTCCTTTTAATCGGGATGGCGTTTGGCTTGTCACCATACGTTTGGGATGCTCTAAGGGCAAGAGAGTGTTGAGAAACAAATCATCACCTTAATAATTGGTACGATATTTCAGGATCTCTGAATTTCTTCCTTTGCATAGTATTTCTAGGGAGAAAAATCCATTAACAAACCTTTAGTAAATTAATTTTAATGGGTCTCTTAACTGTCTCTAAGCTTTGAGTATCTTTCCCTCAAGATGGTCACTGTAGGAGGCTGATGAAAAACACTCTAGTCAGACAGAATATAGTAGTATATCTTCTGTGTCATTAATTAAAGTTGTCAACATCCTCCAAGAATAGCCTCAAATAAGAGTTTATTATCAAAGAGGCCACTCACAGAATTAGATCCACTTGGGTCTACATTACATTGCCAAGCCATCTACTTTGGGGGTTAAAAACATATAAAAATTGTAGCTTTCTGACTTTTATGTAAGTGTTTTTCAAACATCTTCATTAGATTTATCAATACTTTTGGCATTTTCCTAATTCAGTAATTCAAATTGGATTTAGCATAATAAACTCAAATAGCTCTTAGGTAACAGTCAGGAATAGTATCAGCGGAGACAAGGAAAGCTCGCACTTTCCCAGGGTCATAGCAAATAACTGACACATCTGAACTTGAGATTTTGATAATGAATTTCCAATTGCCTCATGGGGTTACAGTGAATTTTTAAAAACAAAATATTCACTGTAACTGCAAATAGAATGCACCTGACATCAAGTTGCTTGGGGGTAGGCCAGTGTCACCAGCCAAAAGGACTGAGGGTCGTGAAGCTGAGTGGACCACTAGCCCCTGGAGAGGTCCTGGAGAGTCCAGAGAGCCGCATGCCCTGACACCCGAGGAATGGGACCATTGATGTCACTTCCAGTGGGCCAGGCAGCTGCAAGGCCAGCACAGGGCACAGCAGGGGAGGGTGGCCCCCTGTCCCGCCCCAGCTCGGCATGGAGAATCGTCTCACCTTCCGAGTTAATCTCCTCTTGATCTCTCGTTTCTCCTCTTGTTCCTCTTGTTCATTCCGAGCTGAAAGAAACATTTAAGACGCTTTAGATTTTGGTGGCGGCGTCGCACAAAGGTGCACCTCTGCAGGTCCTAGGCCAAGCAGCTCAGTTGTTTGTTTTGTTTTGTTTTGTTTTTTGCTGTATGTGGGCCTCTCACCGTTGCGGCCTCTCCCGTTGCGGAGCACAGGCTCCGGACGCGCAGGCTCCGCGGCCATGGCTCACGGGCCCAGCCGCTCCGCGGCACGTGGGATCCTCCCGGACCGGGGCACGAACCCGCGTCCCCCGCATCGGCAGGCGGACTCTCAACCACTGCGCCACCAGGGAAGCCCCAAGCAGCTCAGTTTGAAAAGGAGGAGAGAGTTCCCGTCCCCTACCCTGGCCACCCTTTCTGCTTGTGGGGACGCTTTCCAAACTGCCTGTACTGTTTCAAATCGGCGGTGAGTGGGTTGACCTTATTTTGTTTTACGTCACACGGGGTTTCAAGTCTGCAGGCCGAAACGCTGGGCCAAGAGGAGGGGCTACGAGGCAAGGAGGTAGGTCCTGAAAGAGTGGGGTACTGTCCACAGTGACACAGGCATCCGGGGAGAGGTGAGGCTCCCTTCTTTGGACAAGACCTGGGCCTCACGCAGCTCTGCCTCAAGCCTCACAGCGACCGAAGGGGACTCACTGTGATGTGGCCCTGGTGCCCGGTGCCCTGCGTGGATGGAACAGAAGCCAGGCCCCGTGGGGGCGCCTGCCACCTGCCACAGGAACAAAACGAGGCACGGCTGATGCCAAACCCAAGGCTGGAATTTCAAAACGCTCGCCTTTCACAAGCCCTGATTCCATTAATTCTTTGAGTCTTCCAAGAAGTCCACAGAGCACGTGTGAGGCCACAGTGTGGGATACAACTGCCTACATTTAGACTTCTAAGGAGCGTCTTAGGAGAGCAGACTCCAGAGCTTAAACCTTCTCAGCTCAATATGTGGGGTGACCTAGCATCAGGTGTGTAAAGCGCCGAAGGGAGCAGAGATTCGGAGGACAGAGAACGCAGGAGTATCTAAGTAACGCAGTGACCTTGGGTACCTCACTTTCCTCCCAGGCCTTGCGATGGAAGCACGGATCGCAGCATAATACTGTCTAACTTGAAGAAAAATCACAAACGTCAGCCTGGCTCCCATGCCGCCTCTTCCTGTCTACTGAACTGAGGGTGGCATCAGAGAGAGACCACCACTGCCACTTGATTTTGCAGAGGCTGCATCAAAAGGGCACTTGTTCCCTCATTTTGAAATCACCGTTGGAAATTATGGTTCCATAACCCCATTAACTTCCCGCGCAGTGCGCACTCACCCTTGAGTGGTCTCAGTATAGGACAGGGCTTTAAAACAGGGACACCCTTGTTCCTAGAAGTGGGGTGCCCTCGCCCCTCCTGCCAGCCTGATGGCAGCAACCACAGCCTCAGCTAACTCACACTGCAGGTGGCAACGCCTCCCACCAGAAGGAAGGGTGGTGGTTCAGAGCACAACTCACGTCCTTGAGCGATACCCCCGGGGGCACGGTTTGGCCAGTGGGACTGCCTGTGGTGACCAGGATCTTGGTCCTGGGCAGCTCCAGAAATGGCCACATCCT
Organism: Lipotes vexillifer; assembly: GCF_000442215.2. Classification (NCBI taxonomy): domain Eukaryota; kingdom Metazoa; phylum Chordata; class Mammalia; order Artiodactyla; family Lipotidae; genus Lipotes; species Lipotes vexillifer. Next base: position 316,181 of record NW_006770904.1, read on the forward strand.
GACGTGGGCCAAAGTCCCCAGGGGTCCACGTGGCCCAAACCCCACTCGAGAGCTCCTTCCTTTGAATTGAAAGGTCCTCCTTCCCCCCAC
>NW_006770904.1:316313-328721 GCF_000442215.2 Lipotes vexillifer
CCCCCCCCCGCCCCAGGGTTCCTTTTAAAAATGAGCATTTCTCTTGGATAGAAACCTGTTCATCTAGTCAGCCATTACTATCTTAGTATGAACTAATGTATCAGAGAGAAACTGGGAGGCAGACTGCCAGCCCCAGAAGAAGGGAAGCCCCCAAGAGCTGCATTTGCAGGTGGGAGGGAGGACGGAAGGAAAGGTCTAGAGTGGATGCTGAGCGCCCGGGGGGGCAGCTCGAGGGCACTGGGTTGAAAGGTACAGACTTGTAGCCGTATCAGGGCCAGGAGGGGCCCACGAGGCCACCTAGGTTACTGCTCGTGGTTTGGAAATGAGGATAGGAAGGCGCAGGGGGGTTGAGCGGCTGGCCACACACTCCATGGCTAACAGACAGACAAACAGTGCAGCTCCTTTCCTTGCTTGGCTACGCTGCCTCCCCCGCACCCCACTTTGCTCAGGGCCAGGCCTCTCCTCGCACTGGTTACCGGCCTCAGACTCCACTCGGAGCTGCCTCATCCTACAGGCCCCCTCCCGAGCCGTGAAGGTCGGCATCCTGCCCAAAGCACAGAGCCCTCGTCGCCTACAGGTGTTCCTGAGGTCCATCTGAGGGCTAGGGGCCCCAAGCTACCACCTATGGAATCTATACCTTTAGTTCAAAGCCATTTACAAACCCAGGGTCATGAATTCTCAGGCAGCGGGGACCAAGACAGCCCCACTGGGCAAGTGGGAAGGGAGACCAGGAAAAGCCCTCGAGGTCATGGCCTGCTGCCACCATCAGAGAGTGCACTGTGTGCTCAGATGTGCCCAGGGTCTCACTGGCTGCCCAGTGGAAACAGTACTGCCCACAGGGCCGGGCGGCCTGGGGTGGAAGTCGGCTTGAAAAGCTCCACCGCCCAGCCTAGCCACCGCCCTGGGCCTCTCTCCTGCACACTTAGAGAGATGGTTCATCCCTTGACTTAAAGCCCAGATGATAATTCTCAGAATACACTGTTTGAGGGTTGTCTTCTGATACCACTAAACATTTCTTACTTAGCAATCACACAAGATTTAAAAAAGAGAGAGAAAAAGCTATTTCGGAAAACAAAATTCCAGAACGCAGGAGGAAAAAAAAAAAAAAAAAACCGACAGGAAAAATAAGCTCCTTTCCGAAAAGTTCTGAAACTGCGAAATGATGACCCTGTTTGAGTTTGGTCAAGTGATCCTTCAATTTGCAACTACTCAAACGGACAAACACGCAAGAGGCGACAGAACGAAAGGGAACTGTGGGAACAACTTGTAAGCCCTTGGTTCCCCTGAACCTGAGCCCCCAGGCTCACCGGACGCAAGTAACTGTCTCTAAGACCCGAGTGTCTTTCTGGAGGGTGAGAAAAACCCAACTCCAGGGGCCTGCCCGTCGCCTCCCATGGATCTGGGCAGACGAGGCGTGGAAGCTGGTGCCTTCGGGAAGCCAGGTGAGCTGGGGATTCTCTGCCTTCTCTTTCCAAAACCTGTGCCCTCGCCGAGAGAAGTGCTATCTTCTGAAACCTGAACAATTCCACAGACGTTTTTAGCCTCTTCACATTTAAGAGTCAGGCTGGGGACCCCAGGTACCGTGAGGCCCTGTAAGAAAGTTGTACAGAGATTCCTTCAGCAGACCACGGACCCGTGTGAGGCACGTCTGGAGGAGAAATTTGAAAGGAAAAGAAAGCCCGTTCACCAGATTTCTGGCTTTAGGAACAAACGGACACCTTTTGATTTTTCTTTCTCTCTAAGGTAGACAATTTATAATGGATCAGCTATCAGGTTGGGGCAGAAAGGGAGACACGCCGGCCAAATGCTTCCCCAACCAGGAAAATCATCTGAAAGAATTCGAATTCTGTTTCACGGCAAAGAAAACTTAGAAACTTTTAAAGGCACCCCCTTCGTTAGGAAGAATGTAATCATACGCACAACTTCCTAGAGATCTGGGAAATGGGTGAGGTGCCCTCGGAACTGAGGAAGGTCAAGGCTGAAAGGAACAGCCACGGCGAGGGGAGGGAGTGGCCGAAAGCCGGAGCAGCGCGGCAGGATGCTGGTGGAGGCACACGACACCGGCCCCCCCCCCCCCATCACAGCCCTCGCCCGTGACATTCAATAGCAAACCATTTGGCGCGGACCCAGTCGCAAGGCCACAACGAGCAAGGCGAGAAAAGCAAAATCAAGAACACTTTTGTTTGGTCGAAGTGGAAATACCCAGCTACTCACACAGGGGCCTCACGCGACCGGGGCGTGGGTGCGTGCGTGCGTGCGTGTGCGTGCATAGCACAGAAGTTCTGTAAAACTCTGCGTAGCATGTATTTCTCTTTTCTGGAGCAAATCAGAAACGGATAGATGTGTGGGGAGAAAGGGTCTGAAATTAAACTAAAAATATCTGTTGACCATCTAGAGGGCAGTGTCGGTGAGAGTGTAGCATGATGAAGCTGAGAGGTTTTAGTTTTCAATTGCTGAATATCTCCCCCTAAATTGAGGCATACTGGTTGGTGCCCATGAGATGCTTGATTTCTTTCAGCATTTTTAAAATAGGCATTTTAAGCACCACATGGACTTTCTGTACCTAGGCAAATATCTCTGTGTCCTGAACCAAACAAGACGCTCGTCGGCTTTTTCTGTCCACAGACACAGTGACAGCGAGTTTTCTTGAATGAGAGCCTGGGCAGCTACACCAGCAGCCAGTTGTAGGAGGCCTGAGAGGAGGCCAGGAAGGATTTCCCCTTGGAAATGCTCTCTTAGACTGTAGGTTTAATGCTCAGAGGGAGGGGGGATTTTATCCCCAGCAGCCGGCTGCAGTGGAAAGCCACGCTTTCCGGTCTTCGTTTTCAAGTGGCTACTTGCCCTATTTTAGCCATCAATATCATATTTGCAGTTTTTCAGCCAATCTGGGTTTAAAGGTGACCCCAACTCTCACTTACTAGTAAGTTCTCTCGCTCAAACTTTTCAGCTTCTCTGACTCGGCAGCCCACTAAAGGTCAGGTTCTTCTTGCGGACCCTGAGGTCCTCACGAACCAAGTACATTCGAATTTGCTTGCTCTGTGGGGATGCTCTCTCAGATGTTCGAACACACAAGGGCGAAGCCTCCGCCACCAGAGAGGGTTTCGATCGTTTCCACACCAGCACACGGGAGAAACCCTGTGGTCTACCATCAAACAATAACCAAAGCCACCACGAAACAGCAGCGCTTGCCACGGGCTCTGTCACTTACGTTTCAAAATGTTCCTCTGCTCCAACTCCTCTGCAGTCGGCCTCTGGCTCAGTCGCCTGCGGAAGAAATCCAGGAAAAGTTTTTGGACCATAACATAGCCTCCTTGGGTCATTAATCTCCCCGGCCGTCGCAGACACATGGGGCAGGGTCAGCGGCTGGAGGCCCTGTTCCATCCTGTGCCCTGAAAGACTGGCGCTCACCACCAATGCCTCCTGAGTTCCTCGTTTTCAACCCCAGGAAAGGCACCGACGTGATGTCACGTGGAGCCGAACCCCCTCCCTCCATCGGCCCCTCCCCAGCCCTGCTCCTCTGGGCCTCCAGGCGCATGGACTCTTCTCACAGAAGTCCCTTTCTTTCGTGTGGCCTCCCAACTTCAGGAGCATGGCCTCTGCTTTTCTCCCCCGCAGCCCCGAGGCTAGAGCTTGCCTCTTGCCATGTGTGTGCAGACTCAGAACACAAAGAGGCTCACGGCCCCATGGAGACGGGAGAGAGCACGTCTGTCTGCAGAGAACAATAGCTGCTCTTCTGGTCCCCACCCATCGCCACCAGAGCCTTATTAGACACAAGGTGGCAAATGAACAGGAACAGAAATGACACTTGGTGCCGGCACGTAATTTAGCCACAACGAGTGAAACATCATAGCCAGGATGTGAACTTGCTATGATGCAACAGCAGGGGCCGGGGGCAGACAATGGGCGGGCACCAGGTAGGGACAGAAGTTGCCAGAGAATGGGAAGGACACCGAAGAGGAGACTACACATTCTTAGAGATGCTTTTACGGATCTGACTCCAAAGGCAAGGGAAACGAGCAAAAACAAGTGGGACTACATCATACTAAAAAGCTTCTGCACAGCCAAGGAAATTATCATCAAAACAAAAAGGCAACCTACAGAATGGGAGAAGATAATTGCAAACCATATATGTGACAAGGGGTTAAAACACCAAGTATATAAAGTGCTAATACAACTCAGCAATAACAAAAGGCAAACAACCCGATTAAGAAATGGGCAGAGGGGCTTCCCTGGTGGCACAGTGGTTGGGAGTCCGCCTGCAGGTGCAGGGGACACGGGTTCGTGCCCCGGTCCGGGAAGATCCCACATGCCGCGGAGCGGCTGGGCCCGTGAGCCGTGGCCGCTGAGCCTGTGCGTCCAGAGCCTGTGCTCCGCGACGGGAGAGGCCACAACAGTGAGAGACCCGCGTACCGCAAAAAAAAAAAAAAAAAAAAAAAAAAGAAATGGGCAGAGGATCTAAGCGTCCATCGACAGATGAATGGATAAAGAAGATGTGGCACATACATACAATGGAATATTACTCAGCCATAAAAAGAAATGAAATTGAGTTATTTGTAGTGAGGTGGATGGACCTAGAGTCTGTCATACAGAGTGAATTAAGTCAGAAAGAGAAAAACAAATACTGTATGCTAACACATATATATGGAATCTTAAAAAAAAAAAGGTCATGAAGAACCCAGGGGCAGGACGGGAATAAAGACGCAGACATAGAGAATGGACTTGAGGACACGGGGAGGGGGAAGGGTAAGCTGGGACGAAGTGAAAGAGTGGCATGGACATATATACACTACCAGATGTAAAATAGCTAGCTAGTGGGAAGCAGCCGCATGGCACAGGGAGATCAGCTAGGTGCTTTGTGACCACCTAGAGGGGTGGGATAGGGAGGTGGGAGGGAGATGCAAGAGGGAGGAGATATGGGGATATATGTATATGTATAGCTGATTCACCTTGTTATACAGCAGAAACTAAAACACCATTGTAAAGCAATTACACTCCAATAAAGATGTTAAATAAATAAATAAACATAATATGTTGATTTACAAGAAAAAGGAAAGGCTAAACAACAACAACAAAAAGAAATTGGCAGAGGATCTGAATAGACATTTTTCCAAAGAAGACATACAGATGGCCAACAGGCACATGACAAGATGCTCAACACCACTAATTACCAGGGAAATGTAAATCAAAACCACAATGAGATATCACTTCATACGTCAGAATGGCCATCATCAAAGAGACCACACAAAACAAATGTTGGCAAGCATGTGGAGAAAAGGGAGCTCTCGTGCACTGTTGGTGGGAATGTAAACTGGTGCAGCCACTATGGAGAACAGTATGGAGGTTCCTCAAAAAATTAAAACTAGAACTACCATATGACCCAGCTATTCCACTTCTGGTTACTTATCTGAAGAAGAGGAAAACACTCATTTGAAAAGATATCTGCACCTCCATGTTCACTACACCATTATATACAATAGCTAAGCTATGGAAGCAACCTAAGGGTCCACTGATAGATGCATGGATAAAGAAGATGTGGTACATACATACAATGGAATATTACTCAGCCATGAAAAAGAATGAAATCTCGCTATTTGCAACAACATGGATGGACCTTGAAGGTATTATTCTAAGTGAAATAAGTCACACATAGAAAGACAAGTCCCATATGATTTCACTCCTATTAGAATCTAAAAAAACCCCAAAGAAATGAACAAACACAATAAAACAGAAACAAACTCACAGAGATCAGATCAGTGGTTACCAGAGGGGAAGGGGACTTGGGGCGGGGGTGAAATGGGTGAAGGGGGTCACTGTATGGTGACGGATGGTAACTAGACTTGTGGTGATGATCACATTGCAGTGTATACAGCTGTTGAATTATAATGCTGTAGACCTGAAACTTATATTTAAAAAAAAGAAAAAGAGAACCACATGCCCGGATAAAGTTCTAGGAATGATCACACAACGGGCCTCAGCATCACAGAGATGTTTGTATTTCTGAGGCTCTTGAAAATTATTTAACAGTCCTGCAGTTAATTATCCAGCATTCTGCTTCCCCCATTGGGATGAGGTGTGTGTGAGATGAGAAAACTGTGGAAGGAGTTTGAGGCCCCTCTGAGTCCCCCAATGGGACTAAGGGGTAAAAAAGAGTGCTGTCCTGGCAGCAGAGGCTAGAGTCCCTCCCCAAACAGTGGCAACTAGCGTGTACTGTTGGCAAGATGTTTACACCACGGACTCTGGAGACCCAGAGTGAAGATAAGAAGTCCACGGAGTCGCCAAGTGTAACGATTTTAAACCCAGTGCTCACTGACAGCTGATTCTGTGATTCCCCAATATCATCACCACTTAGGCTGTAGACAGGGAATGGGCCTCAATGCCAGAGAAAGCATTTTTGATCAGATACCTTTCTGCCAACCCCATAGCACCCTGGAAACTGCTGGAAACGGTATATTCCAAAGTGTTTTTAAGTTTGTAAGAACGTTTTCACGTCTATTCTTCATTTTCTTCCCAAGACATCCCATGAAGGGATTATTTATCCACACTGATAAGGGCCCTCTGGGTATTTGGAAATCCACAATGCTGGAGGTTCCAAATTTGGACTCAGCAGTCTTTCTGTCCTTTCTAAGACAGCATTCTCAGACTGTAGGAAGAAACTTGAGATTACACAGCTGGGCAAGCTGGTGTCATAGGTCTGGAATGCAACTCCTGACTCCACTTAGAATGAGTTTCTTAGAGGCTCTGCCTCACCTTTCAATTTATCTTCCCTGAGAAAACTGGTTTCTTTGGTAGGGACGCACAGCCACCTTTCTGGGACCATTTAGTAAAACCCAGGTTTAAACATGAAGCTTGGGTTTGGGGGCCGTATGTTTTGAAGAAGCCCCTCCAGATTCAAGGTGGAGTTTGCATCTCAGAAGGGGCGGGGCAGTGTTTTGGAATCTTATGCCCTGAACTGTCTGCAGAAGGTTCCCTCACTGGCTTGTGCTAAGCAGCCCGCGGATCCCACGACCAGATGCGTTGCCTGGTTCTATTCTTGCCTTTTTCTGTTTTTGTTTTTCTTATGCGACATGTTTGAAGGGGACAAAACAATGAGTGACTGAAATCTAACCAGAGAAAATTCTGCTATTAACTAGGCAGCCTTATCATTAAACACACATGATTTCAAATGACGCCTTCTATTTACGTTTCACTTCTCTTGAAAGGGTCTGAGAACATCCAGGCTAATCACAGATATAAAATGTAGCTAAGCCCTCCCGAAGGGCACGTATTATATAACTAGTTGTTTCGACTTTGAAAATGAGATTCGGTAGTTAAATGATATTGTGGCTTAATGACAAAGTGCTAAACAGCTCAGGAGTTAGGGGACCTGGGTTCCACTCCTGGCTCTGCCCTGAACCCACCTGGACGAGCTATTGGACCCGCTCAGCCCTATGTTCTTTTCTCTGCAAATAACAGGAGTAATTGAATAAGCTAAGGCTGACTTAATGCCTAAGAAGTACAGGCATGGCTCTGAGAACTGCATGTATATTAATTCATTTAATCTGCAGGTCAGGCCCCTTAAGGTAGTGCAGCGTTTCCATTGTACAAAGGGGAAAAGGGAGGCACAGAAAGTTGCATACCTTGCCCCGGGTCACCAACTAGCACAGGGCAGAGCCAAGACTGCAACCCAGGCACCCGGCCTCTACGGTCTCAACACTCTTAACCAGTGTATTAGTTTCCTATTTGCTGCTGTAACAAAGTACCACAAATATAGTGATTTAAAACAACACAAATTTATTATGTTACAGTTCTGGAGGTCGGAAGTTTGCAATGCGTGTCTGTGGGCTAAAACCAAGGAGTCAACAGAGCTTCACCCCTTCTGGAGGAAGGGAAGAATCTATTCACTCTGCCTTCTTCAGCTTCTAGAAGTGCCCTGCCTTCCCCGTGCCTCTTCCAAGCCCGCAGTGTCTTATTTTCCAACCTCAGACTGACTGCAAGCGTTCTTGTGATAACACTGGACCTACCCAGATAATCCAGGATAATCTGTTCAACTCAAGATTCTTAACCACAGCCTCAAAGTCTCTTTTGCTAGGAAAGGTTATAGGCTCCTAGGTTTGGGGATTCGGTCATGGATGTCTTTGGGAGGGGGAGATATTCTGTCTACCACAACCATAATACCCTGCGAGTCAGAAATTGCAAACTGATGTCTGGTGGGTTGCATCTGACTCTGCAAGTTCTCCTTGCTCAGAGGTTACAGTTTTTGCCCCCCCTGAATGCCTTTAGAGAGGGTATGTCTGTTCTAGTTAGCCCGGTCCCCAACCCTCGCTCAGATAATACCTGTCCTGCTTTCTTCCTTTCCAATCATTCCTGGCCCTGAGTTTGAGACCCCTGGATAAGATCGTCAAGTCATAAGAATCCCGACTTTTGTTTTCCTTCTTTCATCCACCAATCTACTCAACGTTGACTAAGAACCTCACTGAGGACTGAGCACTGATAGTTCTTAGGAGCTCAAAGCCTAGAGGTGCACGTTAGTGATGAAAATTCGCAGGTTAAAACTGGAGCCATACTTTTCAGGAGCTAGACTGCAACAGAATACCCTCAAAACGGCCAGCAACTTGGACATGATTTAGACTCTCATGGCAGTTTAGAAGATGCTACAGACTCTCTCAGTGTCTCAGCTTGGCTAGCAAGAGGGTCAGCCAAAAACAGATCAGCAGATGTGTGTAAGGGGGGCTGGACGCCAGGCAAAATTGTGAAGGGGATCATGTTTTTGTCAGGGTTCTGTCTCCTGGACCCTTCCCCTCTCAGGTTCTTGGAATTACATCATCACTCTATGTCATTCCTGTCAAGACCGGTTCTTAAAACAGATGCTATATGCTTAGCCACATTCAAATGTAAATTCATTCATTCGTTTCACAAATTATTTATTGAGTGCCGGCTCTGTGCTGGGCATCGGGGTCCAGTGATGCGCAGAAACAGATCAAGGTCCTGCCCTTCTGGAACTTAGAGACTGGAAGGGGCTGGGAGAGGCAGTCATTAATCACATAGTGACAGGGGGATAAATTAGGAGTTTGGGATTAACATATGCACAGTACTATACATAAGACAGATAACCAACAGGGACCTACTGTACAGCACAGGGAACTCTACTCAACATCTTGTAATAACCTACAATGGAAAAAAATCTAAAAAAAGAATATATATGTACATAACGGAATCATTTTCCTGTGTACCTGAAACTAACACAATACTGTAATTCAACTATATTTCATTTTTTAATTTTTTAGTTTATATTGGAGTATAGTTGATTTACAATGCTGTGTTAGTTTCAATGTTAGTTAGTACAGCAAAGTGGTTCAGTTATACATATATACAGATCTATTCTTTCTCAGATTCTTTCCCATATAGGTTATTACAGAATATTGAGTAGAGTTCCCTGTGCTATACGGTAGGTCCTTGTTGATTATCTATTTCAACAAAAATTTTTTAAAAAGTACCCAAAAAATTAAAAAATAAAAAAAATTTAGGCATCTGGGGCAGTGATACTGGGATCTGACAAAATTAGGAGGTCAGGAAAGGCTTCCCAGAGGAAGTGATACTGTGTCTGTGCTCAGGTCTGGAGGATGGAGGAAGCCAGGTTGCTGGAATGGACAAAGCAAGGGGAAGAAGTTAAGGAATCTGATCTCCCAAGGAGCAATGGGAAGCCACTGAAGAGTTTACATTTAAGCGCAGGAGGGGGAGGAACAAATGAACATTTCAGGTTTACAACAGATCACATTGTCTGTTGTACAGAGAATGGGTTGGGGGACGCAAGAGGCAGTTTGAATAGGAGCCTCGGAGGCTACTGCACACCTGGCAGAGGATGACGGACACCTGGGCTAGGCTACGATGGTCGATGTGTAAGTTCTTAGGGAGTCCAGTTGACAGACCATGGAGACACAGCGTCTACGGACAGAGGGGGAAGGAGGAGGTCTATTGGATACCTCTTAGGTTCCATAACTTACGCAGCTGGACGGATGGTTATATGCTACTCACCCAGAAGGCGGGAAACAGTGGAAGGGAACCGGGGCATTTGGGGGAAGGACGGGGGAAGGGTGGAAGGGAACCACGAGTCTGAGTTTAGATCTGTTGAGTCAGAGTGATTGTGCAACATCAAAAGTGGACGCATCCCTTAGGCAGCTGGATATGCAGAGCTCGGCGGAGAGGAGATGGCTAGGCCAGTGATAGAAATCTGTGGCTAGTTTGCAACTAGATAATATTTGAAGTCAGGGATACGGAGAGAGCACGCAAGGGGAAGAGGAGAGGGCTTAGGATGGAGCCTTACAAAATTCCAATATTTAATCCTCAGACTAAGGAAGACACACCTGCCAGGGAGTTAGAGGAGGGGCAGGGCACGGAGACAGGATGAAAATTAGGACGCGGCACCCTGGAGGCAGAGGAAGATGCGTGCGGCCAATGAAGTGGGCAGATGAGGCCTGGAAAGACTGCCCACTGGGTTTAGCACCGGGGAGGTTCTTAGCGAGCTCACCTAGAACTCTTTCAGGGGGTGGTGGGGACAGAAGCCAGGCTGGAGTGGGTTGAGAACAGAGGTGAGAAAATGGACACAAGTATGGACGACTCCGTGAAACCTGGTTTTGAAGGGACCAGAGAGTTGGAGGTGAAGGAGGCTCAGGTGAGGTTTATAGTTTTTTAATGGGGGGAGACCGACAAGTTTAACAGAAAGAATCCAGATGAAGGGGTGGTGGTGACGGTGAGAAGCTAAATATATAAGGAGGGCGGAGGCTCCATGGACGGTGCAGGAGTCCTGAGAAGGCAGGAGGGGTTGGGGTTTTAGGGGCAGGGAAGACCTTATCTTTCAACTGGAGGAGGGACAGCCCTTCACCGTGACAGGAGGCTGCAGGAGAAAGTGCGCTGTATGGAGGTTTGTATGTTTGGTATTGCAAGAAAAAAGGGTGTTCCCAACTGATGGCTTTTACTTATTCTTTCAAGTTGGGACTGTAATAAAGATGACTTACATTAGTTTAAAATATTACCTTTCCTTGAGGGATTTGCCTTTGAACAGAGCCAAGTTCACAAAGCAAACGGATAAAGCTCTAGCTTCAGAATGCCAGTCATCAGAATTTAAGGGGCACGCCCAGGGCAGCCTGCCACCTTCACCAGGTAAAGCAGCCATCTGCTTGGTTCCTTTTAAGATCTACCTTGTGTGGAAGCTTTGGTTAACAGAAAGCTGAGCAGAAGGGCACGATTACTGTATTAATGAAATGGTCAGTTTTATGAATAATCCCGAGGAGCTAATAATTCCAAGAATAAAAGTAGAGATGCCTTCTGAATGCACTGAATCTCTTACACTATCCTCACCTTGATAGTAGATTTAAGTAATTGTATCTGATTTAAACTAACATTAAATTAACATTTTTCCTGATCCGATATTTAGACATGACCATTCACATGCTAGATGACACAGGAAACTCCTTTTTGGGGAGCTAAACTTTTATATAGAATGAATTACCCAAAAGTAAAGGTTTAATGTCCTTTCAAATGATCTGTTTAACTAGCTCTGCTATTATATATGTGACCCTGGTTTATACAACATCTCTGAGCAGCAAAATTCTTTGCATGCCTCAAATGATTTCTCCTTTACCATGGATCATGGCTAAGGGATCTCCACTCACCGTGAACTGGAAAATCACTGACTCCCACTTAAATGCCACTTGCCATCCACTGCCACATATGAGCCTTCTATTTTCTTTCAAAATGTAAGAATGGATCTTATTTTTTATCAGTCTGAACGACTCCATCTATACCACTGACCATAAGAGAAAAGCAAACAAACTAACATTTTTCTGTGAAACCAACCAACCAACCCCAAACAAATGGCACTTAGGTGCTGGCCTTGGAAGGAGGAGGCTGCTAGCAAATGCAGCAGGAAGAGGCTTTAAATATATGCAGAGCAGGGGAGAGCTGTCTTTGAGCATTACAGCATCTCCCCAGAGAAGTGACACAACCCTTGTAGGTTTTGCTGGTTTGACTTGACGCCGACAAGGATTCGTCCTGCAGCGCGGATCTAATGAGCCTTCTCCAGGCTTCGGGACAGCAAGGTCACAGCTTTCACTAGTATTTACAACTGCTTATGGTTTGGAGGGCCCTGATTTCAAAGTCTGGATCTCTGAAGCTATATCTGCGTTTCAGGAAAAAAGAAAAGCAGAATTGACTTCGGTCTGTTTGCTGCATCTCAGAGGGAGGTAACTAACTGCCTTTTCAGACAGTTGGAAAGAAAAAGGCAAAGGTGCTCGTGGAGATTGACAGAAAGCCGGGTCCTCTTTCCTAAGGCAGGAGAAGATGGGGTCCCCCCCCCATCTTAGACAAGCACGCTGGGGCCAGGTTAAGGGGGAAATCACTGAATTCCATCCCCTGCACCTCCTTTGGCATCTT
>NW_006770904.1:328777-338931 GCF_000442215.2 Lipotes vexillifer
TTTCCCTAGGACCTGTCAGTGCCATGAAGCCTGGGGCATTTCTGTCTGGTCCTGGTCATCACTACATCGCCAGTTCCTAGGAGACCACCGAGCCCATCACAGGTGCTCATTTAGTAATTATCTAACCCAGATCCTACGAGTTCTGACGTCACACATGCTCCCTGGATGACGTCATCAACACTCACGACTTCAGTTAGCATCTACATGCCAGTGACTCCAGATTCCATACCCCTAATCGTACTTTTGAGTTCCAGACACCTTTCCAACTGCCTTCTTAGACTCCTATAGGCCATCAAACTTAAAGGGCCCCAAAGGAATCAATTTACCTTCTTCCCCTCCTGAGAAATGGACACATTATTCTGTCCACCAATAATATTCTGACCCCCAGGGAGCTGCCCAGGAAACTGGGAATTGTCCCCTCTATAATTCACCCCTGGGGGTCACTCAACCACCAAGTCCCAACCATCTTTCCTTCCGTCCCATCACCACCTCCTCCAGAAAGCAGGCCACCAGCATCTCCCCCATGCTGCCACCCTATCCTCTTCCACCCCAGACACAATGGTCTTTCTAAGGGGGCACATCTGATCCCTCCACTCCCGGCTTGAAAGCTATGCACACCTTCCCGATGCCTGCAGGAAGGAGTCAAAATACCCAAATGTCCTATAAGGTTCTTTGTGATCTGGCCGCTTCCCAAGAATCACCCCCGCCCTATTCTTTAGTCATACCCACCTCCTCTTGGTTCCTTCCAGATTTGCATGCCCTTCCTTACATCTAAATATTCTTTCTCTTCCTCTTTATCTGGAGAACTGACAGTAATCCCCAAGATCGCAGCTTAAATCTCAAATATCACTTCCTCTGTTCACCAGCCTTTGGTTAAGGTGCTTTCACAGTCTATGACAATAGACTGTGTCTCTTGTATCCTGGGGCTTGTTATTCTTCCATTACTGCTCATCTCGTCCACTGGAGCGCAGAGCTGAAGCTTTGTGAGGTGCGGCCATGTCTGCCGCATCCACCACCAGGGCGGCTTCATGAGTGTACGACCTGGGCAGTTGCAGAGAAACCCCCCCGCTCAGAAGGGTCCTGTGCTTGGAGCTGAATGTTCTTGAGGTCTCAACCACCCATCACAATCTGGCTTCTGTCCACACCACTCTATTGTGCTGGTTTTCAACCAGGGACAACTGTGCCCCCCAGGGTGCATTTGGAAATGTCTGGGGACATTTTTGGTTGTCATGATGGGGGAGGATGCCTTTTCTGATTCTACCAGGCACAACTAGTCACTCCCTCTGCTGTGTCCTTCCATCTTGACCACGTCTCATCCATCACACTGATAACATCCACTTACACGAAGACTTCCTCAATTAGACCGTGAATGCTTCAAAGGCACAAGTTATGCCTTATTTACCTCTGTGCTTCTAGACTTAGTAGAGCGCCTGGCGCATGGAAGGGACAAGTCATAATACTTTTTAGCCTTGTTGTTGTGCCCATGGGGATGACCAGAACCCTGGGCTTGCGTGACAGCCTGCTTGCTCCTGGAGGGGCTCCTCTGGGAAGTTGGGCAGCAGTTTGCTTTTACACCTCAGTACTCTGCCCTCTACCTTTTTTCTCTGTAAATGAGGCACCACGACTTTTTTTTTTTTTTTTTGCGGTACGCGGGCCTCTCACTGCTGTGGCCTCTCCCGTTGCGGAGCACAGGCTCCGGACGCGCAGGCTCAGCGGCCATGGCTCACGGGTCCAGCCGCTCCGCGGCACGTGGGATCTTCCCGGACCGGGGCACGAACCTGTGTCCCCCGCATCGGCAGGCGGACTCCCAACCACTGCGCCACCAGGGAAGCCCGATTTCCAGGAATTTGAGTCAATAATTTTCCACTTTTTTCCCCTCCTCCTCACTCCCCTCAAGCTGTTAACAAATAGCCCGGCTACAGCATAAGAAAGAGCACAGGCTGGGGAAAATGCACTGGGATTCGGAGCCCTGCCCCTCTGGCCTACGTAAACCATTAGCCAGAAGGCCCCCTGGGTACATCACAGTGCTTTACCTCTCCCTGCACCGGAGTTTCGCCAAATGACAAACAGCCATAACAACAAGCTAGCCTGAGAGAACTGAATGAGAAGATGTGAAAGTCCCCTTTAAGATTAAGTATAAAGCATGAAATATTATTTCTGGTAACTTGAAAAAAAGTCTCTCACCTCAACTAGCTAAACAGGTTACTCTTAAGAGAGAAATGGTTTTGGCTTTATTCACTGGAGGCTGTGGCCCCAGTGTGAAGCCCATGGCAAAGATAAAATACTGTAAGGAATAAAATCAGAAAAAACATTGGAATAATGCTGGTCGTGTTGAGATGAAATCAGTTTGGGAAAAACAATGGGACTATGTGTGTTGCATAGCATCAAACTAACAAAAACAAACGGCAGGGCTTCCCTGGTGGTGCAGTGGTTGAGAGTCTGCCTGCCGACGCGGGGGACACGGGTTCGTGCCCCGGTCCGGGAAGATCCCACGTGCCGCGGAGCGGCTGGGCCCGTGAGCCGTGGCCGCTGAGCCTGCGCGTCCGGAGCCTGTGCTCCGCCACGGGAGAGGCCACAACAGTGAGAGGCCCGCGTACCGCAAAAAACAAAACAAAACAAAACAAAAAAACAAACAGCACAAAAACTGAGAGCCTACAGCCTGAATACTTTTAGTGTTCTTAAGATTATTAGATATAAGTCCCAAATGAGCAATCAGGAAGATTTCACTTTGAAAGAGTATGTAAGTTGTTACAATAGAAATTAGATAGTTAACCTAAGAATATACTCATCTCAATAAGGCCATGTTTACATGAAGAATCAACCAAAAGAAATGCTAAAACAATATGATGTTAAAAGATAAGGAATGTGGGAATAAAAATAAATGTCCTCTATTCTACTTTAAAGTGACTGAGGAGACTTGGTCACCTTTAGCTTAATCTTATCTGTCTGTCCATCCATCTGTCCATCTGTCCATGCACCCATGCATCTGCCTGTTCATGAATAAGTCTGTCCATTCATCCATCTGTCCATCTGCCCATTACATACCAGACATTGTTCTAGGCCTTCAATCAGAGCTAAGCATAACAACTAACAATATTAACAAGAATGACTGGGTGTGGATGATATGATAAAGTTCTGCCATCAAATATATACTGTGTTTTATCTTTTGTCCTTAGCCTCTTCCCAAAACATAAAAACTGAAATTTGGCCTTTGTTTTTGTTTTTTTTAATCCTTCAATAGATAGCTCTCCTGTAAAAGTTACCATTCTCCCGAGGAACACAAAACATTTTTAAATAACCTTGCATCAGAATATTCAACAAGTTTAGCGCGATCTGGTAAGAGGTCAAGGCAAAAGACTAAAAGTGAGGCAAAACAAGTGCATCAGTACAGCCCCTAAGCACCACACACCTCACTAGTCAAGTGGGAACAAAAAATATCCTCAAGTTGTTAACTTCAAGCTCATCCTCGGTCCTCTTCCTATAGCGTTTTGTCTGTTCTTCTGATCTCTGCCATTTCTGAGTCAGTGGTTCTCAATCTTGTAGCACATTAGAATAACCCATATTACCTTAAAAAAGAGCGATGGCTGGGCCACGCTCTGGACCAATTAAATCAGAATACCTGAGGGTAAAACACCGTTAATATACTTTTTAAAGCTTCCTAGGTCATTTTTCAGCAGTAGCTGGGAACTCCTTAACTGTGGCAAATTCCTGGGTGCCAGACCTACTGAATTAGGAACGTTTGGGTGGCAGCCAGCAGGCTGTGCTGTTTAAACACAGGACATGACGACATACGGATCTTCAGGAGATTTGCATATGCATGTTCAAGTGTGAGAACAAGGGCACCGGCATCTGGATATTCTTTTCTTAACTTGAGCCTCTTCCCCCAGGTACCCCTGTACTTCTTGTCCTTACTTCTTTAAAGAATATTGCTTCTGATGAACAGATCTCTGGAACAAGGACAAAGAGTGATTCAAATGAAGAGAGGAAACTCCGGGGTTCACTGTTGAGTGACTGTCCTGGACAGTATCATGGTTAGGATGACTTGTGCAGTCTAGGCAATACAGAAATGTCATAGGAATATATACTTATTCATCCACTCATTCATCCACAAAATACTGTGGTTCCAGATTTCCCCAATGCCTTGCTTCGTTGGGCGTCAATAAACAACCTAAAAAACGCTTGACTACTTTCCAAAGCAAGGCAAGGGATGGAGAGTTGGAAGTAGGTCCCCTGATGCCTCCTCTTGTGCCTGCTCTGACTATGGCACCTGGGCGACTCCAGGACCTACAGGGTCTGTGCAGCTCACGCTCTTTTCCTGTTCCCCCCCAAAGGCCAATCTGCCATCTTGGGGCCATCAGCACCTCCCAAGGAGAGGCTGAAGGGTCTTATGTGAGATAGAGGCTGGGAGACTGCTGTCAAGAACCCCCAGCCCCTTCTCTCCTGTTCATTCAACAGGACTACAGCTATTTTCCTACGGCTGCCTCTCAGGACCTCTTCTGAGCTCCTATTTCTGGAACAAAGCACAACTCCAGTTCAGATGAGATTTCATGCTGTTCAGAAACCTGGAGATGAAAACACAAAAACCCCCAAAGAGCCCCAGATGCTCCAGTAGAGGGGATTTTGATCATCTGACTTTGCAAGGTTTTCTATAATTCTCCTTTGTTAAAAGTCTCATTTCCATACTGTTTCCTCATCTATGACTCCACAATTTTAACATAAAGCTTCATTTTAAAACCAATAGTCCTGTAGAACAAAAGAGTGGTAAAGAATATAGGTATTCTCATTAAATTCGAAGTGCTTAACCATGATAATGTTCCATAAAATACATATATATGGTGTAACAGACATCATATATATGTATATATACACACATATATATGTATGTATGTGTGTATATACACACACACACACACACACACACACACATACATCTTTTTCCCCCAGCAGCATGGTGGATTTTAGGAATGTCTAACCAGTTTGGATTTGCACTTTTGCACTGTTTGAAAATCTATTTGTTAATTCTAAAAGAATCAGGAAAAATGGAGTTCCAATAATGGAATGGGTTTATTTGTCTAGGAAAGGATCTATAATATGGGAAAGGCAAAGAAGAAAAAGAATGTAAAAATGGAGAGTGATACGGCTGCTTCAACTGACTTTACCTTGACCATACGAGAAACAAATATAAACGCTTTTACTAATTTCTTGGCCTTATCTATACAATGGATTGGGAGACAGGTAGCTTGTAAGAAGAGACTGTATCCCTCAAGTATGTTCCCAAAAAGAGACCATGAATTCATAGCACATATCTAACACAGGATCCTTAGCTCCCAGCATGGTGGACAGTAGGCCATATCCTTTTCTCTCGTGTGTGTGTGTGTGTGCGTGTGTGTGCGTGTGTGTGTGTGTGTGTGTGTGCATACATACATCAGCATTCTACTATTAATCAATTAGGAAACATACCATGTGACACACAATGTAAATGCAGGACAAATTTAAGCTACTTTCTTAGGTAGGCTAAACCTGACATTATATATATGCTTTTTTTTTTTTTTTTAAATGAATAAGCTTATTTTATTTCTGCCTGGACAAAGTTGTATGAATTTACAGCTCCTTCGTGGGAAACGCCTGAGTATTATCCAGGGGCTGCTGTTGACTGTGGGGTGAGAATCAGATTTCATAGGCTGTGGCCCCAAATGGCTATATGTGGTTAAAGACTGTGAAGAGACAGGGTGACGCGCGAGAGAAATGAGATGGAGAAATGCTCCGAGGATGTGCTGCGTGGACACAGCAGGCTCCAGGCAGAAGGTACCCGCTCAGCTTCACTCAGCTTCCGCGAATCTAAAGGAAGTGCCAGGTCACTCAAGGAGGCTGTGCTGAAGGCTTCCCGTGGATGGGACATTGCCTGGGCAACTTGGGGTGGAATGTGCAGGTGGCAGACTCATTGGTTCAATCAAATTTGGGGAGGGCAGCTCTCATTTTAACTCACAGGAAGAGGTAATGACCTCTCTCAGCATCTTTCAAGGGGGAGCTTGATAAGTTACAATATGCAGATGAGCAACACAAGGAAAATCATAAGAGTCCAAAGGAGGCTTGGATTGACCGTAGGTAAAGCTCTTTTCAACACACTGATCACCTGTCAGTACCCAGTATTCATCTGTCTGCCTGCTGTTTTTTTCAAAGGCACTAATAAGGCTGCCCGTTTTGAAGAACTATTGTTTTAATGGTTCAGTGGGCACAGAACATAAAATTTTCAGGATCACACTTCCTAAAATAGAAGCGTATTCACTTATATTTCAAAGGAATTGCCTTCGGAATCAGAGGGAAAAGCGATTTTCCAGGGTTTGTATCTTTGGATGACTTCCCTGTTTATATTCTGTCAAAAAAATCACTGTTTAGTTAGCATATATGCAATTTTCAAGGCTATTCTAAAAATCTTTGCATTCTAAACCAAGAAGAATATAATGAATATAATGAAGATAAATAAAATGAATTACTCTTATTAGCATTTTGCATGAGAGTTAGGGGTTTTTTTTTTTGCCAGTAAACAAAGATGTGAGGGGACCTATGAAAAACAACTGTTGTGCAAATGTCTCAGCTGTAATCCAGTTCTGCTATTTAAATATTCAGGACTGTGTGCAAGCTCTAAGGAGAGCTGTCGAAAAATCACCTTCAATCAAACTGGCAGCCGAAGTTGGTGGATGAGGGAGAAAGTACTCTACATACCATGGAAATTATCCTGGAGACTAGAAATGCCAACTTCACCATTGAAACAAAGAACAAAGAAATCTTCCTAAGTATAACGGATTACAGCTTCATTTATCATCTGAATGACAGAATCACTAGAACAGGCCAACTCCAAACTAAGGCATCAGATACAGAATCTTCAAAAGTACCTGATCAGTCTTCAAAAATTATTAACGAGATTTTCTCATCTGTGATTAACTATTAAGATGGGGAAATGTCTCTCACTTGGGCACTTAATTTAAATGTTCTTTTAGCTACGTGGGGTTGAGGAGGAAACAGTGTCCATGAAAGAAACTACCTATGAGGGAATTCACAGATTCCTTATTCATGGGCTTTTTGACTTCTGAAAATGTTTCTTAAAGATTTAATTCAAAACCTTTGAGTCATTTCTCTCTCCTTCAGACATGAATTGAGGAAATCAACTGAGATCTATGACTTGTCATACTTTCTAACAAATAACTGGCCTGTTTCTTCCAGTGAGAAGGGACTACATTTCTCCCCTTTCTGGGGGATATTAATTTTTAGCACTGGCTGGGGTCAGAGGTCTTGGTTTCAGATCCCAGTGTAGCCAGATAACTGTATGAACTTGGCTAGCAGCTTAATTTCTTTTGGCCTCAGTTTCCTTAACTGTAAAATTAAGGGTGCTAGAGGCAGTCATTCAGAAGATGCAATTGTGAAGGAGGTAAAGAAACTCGCAAATAGACTCCTTGTGATATAGGTACAAAGCTCACTGTGGGGGGGAAAAAAAAAAAAAAACCTCCAAATAAGCTAATCTGAAAGCACTAGACCGGATTTTGCAGTGCTATTCCATGTGACAGAAGCATCTTTCAACCAAGGTGTGGTGCTTCATAAGATGATTTAACTCACTGTTTATTCATTGCCTCCCAGGAGATTCACAAATGGCTTTGAGAGCTCCTTTCATGAATAAAAGTATGATAGCAATGACACATCCTTATGACTCTTTTAGTTTATAGAGGGACCAAAAGATTGTAGGAAAGAAAAAAAATATATTACAAGAAAAATGGTCTGACAACTCAAGCTGAAGTTATTCCTATTAACACATAAATGTTTATCCAGTGATGAAATTATCTAGAGCCCTGTCCCATCCCCATCCTTCCAGGAACATTTAAAGGAAAAAAAAAAAAGGAAAAATAGTCTAAAATACATTCCCACCAATAAAAGAATGTGGCCCAGAAGGACCCACACTTTCCCCACAGAACCTGCCATCAGCATCTCTTTCCCAGGCTAAAACAGAGAACAATGGGTAACCTTGACTACTCTCTTTGAAGGATGATTATCCAGCTACCTTTTTTTTTTTTTTTTTTTTTTTGCAGGGCTTGTGGGATCTGAGTTCCCCAACCAGGGATCGAACCCGTGCCCCCTGCAATGGAAGCACTGAGCCCTGACCACTGGACCGCCAGGGAGTTCCCTCCAGCTACCTTTTAAATGATACCTCATACAGTGTTGTGCACCATCAATTCTAATAGAATTCCAACAGAATCAATTTGTCGAGGTTCCATGGTCTCCCTTAGTAACTTGTTTCCCTGAAAAGTTAACCTTAAACCTACAGAAAACAAACTTATTCAGCTCAAGGTGCACTGTTCCTTTATCTCCCAGTTGTACTTAAGCTAGTTTTTTCTTTAAACATGAGCAATGCTTATTTTGGGCCTCATTTTTCTCTAATGGAGATTATTTTGATCTCCTGGCCCTCAGGATCAGTCCATTCACTGACACAGCTCATGGGTATGTAGGGATGTTGGCCCCAGCACAGGCCCTCACAAACTTTCCACATGATCTGCTCCCTTCAGATAAACCACGACTCTGCACAGCAACTGCCAACTGGCTACCTTCTTTCTTCAGCCAATGTGAAAAGCCTTTTATTTACTGTTGTTTTTGCCAAATGAAAATTGTATATATTTAAGGTGTGTGATGTGGTGTTTTCATAAATGTCTTTATTGTGAAATGATGACCACAAACAAATTAATTAGCATCTCGTTCTACCTCCGAACGGGAGAAAGTCTTTGTAAACGAATCAATGGACAAAGGATTAATCTACAAAATATATAAACAGCTCATGCAGCTCAACGTTAAAAAAAACAAACAACCCAATCAAAAAATGGGCAGAAGACCTAAATAGACATTTCTCCAAAGAAGACATACAGATGGCCAACAAACACATGAAAGGATGCTCAACATCACTAATTATTAGAGAAATGTAAATCAAAACTACAATGAGGTATCACCTCATACCAGTGAGAATGGGCATCATCAGAAAATCTACAAACAATAAATGCTGGAGAGGGTGTGCAGAAAAGGGAACCCTCTTGCACTGTTGGTGGGAATGTAAATTGATACAGCCACTATGGAGAACAGTATGGAGGTTCCTTAAAAAACTAAAAATAGCACTACCATACGACCCAGCAATCCCATTACTGGGCATATACCCAGAGAAAACCATAATTCAAAAAGACACATGCACCCCAGTGTTCACTGCAGCACTATTTACAATAGCCAGGTCATGGAAGCAACCTAAATGTCCAGTGACAGATGAATGGATAAAGAAGATGTGGTACATATACACAATGGAATATTAGCCATAAAAAGGAATGAAATTGGGTCATTCGTAGAGAAGTGGATGGACCTAGAGACTGTCATACAGAGTGAAGTAAGTCAGAAAGAGAAAAACAAATATCGTACATTAATGCATATATGTGGAATCTAGAAAAATGGTACAGATGAACCGGTTTGCAGGGCAGAAATAGAGACACGGATGTAGAGAACAAACGTATGGACACCAAGCGGGGAAAGCTGGGGGTGAGGGGGTGGGTGGGCGGTGGTGGGATGAATTGGGAGACTGGGATTGACAAGTATACACTAATATGTAGAAAACAGATAACTAATAAGAACCTGCTGTATAAAAAATAAAATTCAAAAAAAAAATAAAAGAATGGCAATCAGCAAAATAACAGACAGACAGACAGAAACAGATGTGTAGTTGCCCTTAACTTTCTATCAGTCAGGTCACACTGTAGCCTCGACTCAACTCAGCACCTTTCAGAAGATGTCAGCCTTTCTGGAGGGCTTTTAAGAGAGGATTTTCTATTTTGCCCAGTGAGTTAATGGGAGATGTCAAATGATCTGAAAGCAGCTGAGCTGCTCGAAGATTCCACATGTCTGTTATGCAAATGCTGCAGGATTCAATAACTCCATTCTCGTCATATTTCACCCTGATTTAGCTTGTTCTGATCACTCAGTTCAGTTTGGTGACTGGTACTTAGTTTCAGTTTTGTTTACGGAAGGGTTCAGAAACCAGAGAAAAAGCCCACTGACTTGAGCCATTCCCTCCCAGGCTTTGCGGATGTGAAGATGAGCGGACACAAGTGCCCTTTTTTTTTTTTTTTTTTTTTTTT
>NW_006770904.1:338941-341508 GCF_000442215.2 Lipotes vexillifer
CTCTCCCGTTGCGGAGCACAGGCTCCGGACGCGCAGGCTCAGCGGCCATGGCTCACGGGCCCAGCCGCTCCGCGGCACGTGGGATCCTCCCGGACCGGGGCACGAACCCGCGTCCCCTGCATCGGCAGGCGGACTCTCAACCACTGTGCCACCAGGGAAGCCCCATATTTTATATTCTGCCTATAGTGTGAACTACTTAGGAGCATAAAATACAGATTTAGAATACTCTTTCTTTCTAGCATATTAAATTCTGAATAAGAGAGAATGACACATTAGGTTTCATGGGGATGATCAGGTCATCACTTTTCCACCTCCCCTATCTCATTGCCCACCCCGCTGCCACCGCAGAGGCAACAGCTATTTAAGAGGTGGCAAATCATAAATACCAAGGAGGAAAGAAGAGGGAGAATTTTGGTAATTTTCAAAGGCGGGTCCTACATGTGATCTGCCGTATGATGCTTGGTGTGGATCTCATTCTGTATGTATAGATTCAAACTATCAACAATTCCCAGTGCTTTAACCTTAAATCCTTCTGATTCCCAGACTCAACACGCATTAAGGAAAAGAAAGCAGTGATAGCTATTTCAACCAATTTCTTCCTTCAACTTAATGTGCTTTTCCATTGTCATTTATAAACACTCTGAAAACCAACTGACTAAATTCCTGAAAGCTGGGTCAAAGTTCTTTTTAGGAACAGAGTATATTGCTTTAGTGATTAACCCACATAACCACATTCAAATTAACTTGGATCCTAGAAGATGTGAATTCCCAACTGCTACAGAGAGACACATGCACATGCTCACACTGACATTTATCACACACGGAAGAGTTCTATCTCATGTCATCAAAGTGTACAGTGCATGCCCATAGAATTCAGGACTATACTGTAGATAGGAAAACCTATGGTTTCCAGGTCAGAGATTATATCCAAGGGGCACAGGCTGAGACATGATCCCGGGGCTAAACTTAACCCATAATTGTATTCTGCTTGGTCTGTCCAATGTTTAAAAAATTTGGAATTTTCATTTTTAAAAAATCCAGATTTTTTTTTTAATAAGATCTGACAAACTGGTCTTTCATTTCTCCAAATCAACAGGGGACTGAAGCTGAAGAGTGGTGACCCCTTTTGATAAAGAAGGATGGACTTTCCATCTCACCCCAGTTCCCAGCACTTCCTGTTAACAATCTTAGAACTGCCCGCTTCCCTTATGATGAATACCTGCCTGGCCCCAGGTGTGCATTTGAGTTTGTGGCTCCTTTTCTAGGTAGACCCACTTTATGCTTCCCCAAATGGTATGGGCTGAGTTGTATCCCCCCAAAATACAAATGTCGAAGTCCTAACCCCCAGCATCTCAGAGTGTGACCTTATTTGGAGATAGGGTCTTTACAGAGGTCATCAAGTTAAAACAAGGGGATGAGGGTTGGACCTTAATCTAAGATGACTGGTTTCTGTATAAAAAGGGGAAATTTGGACACAGAGATACACACGCCAGGAGAAGATGAAGGCAGAGACCAGGAAGGCCGAAGACTGTCAGTGAACCACCAGGAAGGGGAGGGGCCTGGAACAGATTCTCCCTCACTGCCCTTAGAAGGAACCAACCCTGCCGACACCTTGATTTCAGACGTCCAGGCTCCAGGACCGTGAGACCATAAATTTTTGTTGTGGAAGCCACTCAGTTTGTGGTACTTTGTTACGGTAGCCCTAGAAAACGAATACTCCCAGCAGCTGAAATTAAGTCAGCATCTCCTTTGATTGTTGGCAAGAATCATAGGTGAGTGGCCTGAACCACCAGCTATGTCTGGTCTAGGAAAAGGACATCACACGGAGAAACATCCTTTCCAAAACCCAGCACGGTTTCCAAAGAGTTTCCCCGTAGGGATGCTTCCCATTTTAAGACAGGGCTATGCCTGCTCCAGCTCAGAGGGATGCTGAAAACATCGTGGTCAACCATGATTGCAAAAAAGATGATGACAACCTGCTGTATAAAAAATAAAATAATAGAAATAAATTGTAAAAAAAGAAAAAAAAAAGATGATGACAGCTCACCCCTGAGTGGGACACAGATATCTTAAGGGTGAAGAGATATTTTACGGGAACAAGTATGTCACGGAGGCAGATTGCCCGAATCCTTATTTATTCCTGAGCTTAATTTAGATTATATACTCCTACGTATACTGCAAGGCACCTCCCATTTTATTGTCCTTCCCAGGCTTTCTCTCCCCCTGTCTGATCCAAACCTTAAAGAAGGTATTGGAGGGGACTGAGGGAGGGGACCTCAGTTGGAGAGGACTGGACAGCTGGGTCTGAAAGGCTGGCTGTTCCCAAGAGAAGGCTTAGGAGCACTGGCTGTTGAGTAACCAAGAACAGATCACGTTTCAGGGTCTTAGCTCCTTTTTAAAAAAATAAGTAGTCTTAATGACTTACAGGATGATTCACTTTCTAAAGAATGTTTCAGAAGCAAAAGAACATCTCCTTTAGGCATCAGACTTCTATTTAGTCCCTCAAAACCCCATTCCCAATGGTCTTGAGCGCCATCCTTTAGTTGCGGGGGGGGGGGGGGCTATTT
>NW_006770904.1:341518-343883 GCF_000442215.2 Lipotes vexillifer
GGGGGGGGGGGTCATTTCTTCAACCAATCAATGCCCCAAGCTGGAAAGTGGCTTAGGGCCACATCAGCTGTCCCCTGGCTGATCAAGAAAGAGGTCATCCTCACTATGAACACTGAGAAGTATGGCTCCATGTCTAATTTTTAAAATAATGATTTTTTTTGGGGGGGGGGAAGAGGGGGTAGTAAGACGTATTTCAAATAAATAACATGGAGTCATGTGGGTTGAATATTAATCTTAGGGGAGTAAAAAGCTTGGTAAATGAAGGGAGCTGAAAGTGGATTGGAGAGCTAAAATCACACAGGCTGACCACCTCCTAGGGTTCAGGTTGAAGGGCCCAGAGAAGAGACTCAGAGAGAAAGCAGCAGCAGCCTGCATTTGAGGGCTTTGCAGGGGTGAGGGATGGCCCTGAGGTCTCTACATTTCCACTGACTAGAGGTCCTTTGAGAGGAAAGGACCTGCTCACGCAGCCCTGAGAAGGGACCCTCAGACCTGTGGGCTCGAAGCTTCTTGAGAACTTGGTCAATTTAATATTTTAAGCATGTATCCCCACATATGTCATTTCTTTATTTATAAGTTACATACAAGTACTGATACTCCTGCATTGATATATACGTGTATTATAACACAGACACAATCGATTTAAAAAGAATGACATAAAATAGATTTAAGTCGAAGTTCTACTATTTCATCCCTCGGACACCCCAGCGGATGGACGTGTTGACCCCTTGGTTCTCTGCAAGCAGCCTGAGTCTGTAATACATAAGGAGCAGAGAAAAGCTCCCAGCTGACAACGTTCATGTCTCAAGGGCAGCCCTCACTTCTCAAATGGCGGTTGGTTGAAACAGTTATTTACTATCAAAGCATCCAGATGACTTGATGACCGAGGTTTAGGAGAGTCTGCCCAATAGCATCAATGAGAAAACATTTTTGGAAGAACAATATTTTTGCATTCTTAGGTAGAAACCCTCCCTTAATACTTGATATCATTTTACCTGATGCTTCTGCTCCCTTCCCTCAATTTGGAATTATCCTTGGAGTGCTACATTATTCTTTTATGCTATTAAAGCTGTCAGACTAAAATTACGTTTTCTATCTTGCTCACTCCATGAGGACCGCAGACTTGGCCGTAGGCTTTTCAAAGAGCTTGAGATTCCCAGTACATCTTACTTCCTCAAAAAGCCAAAGAAAGCCGCAGCCCTGTAGCTTCGGAAATGCAAACTCTCCAACAGATTCCTACATACTTTTGGTTACTTTTAATGATGATGATGTTCATAGTTTGCACAAAGTGATCAGATGATCTAATCCCCTCAGATTAGGAAACGTGGACCCAGAGTGAGCAAACATCTGCTTACTCTGCTTCTAGCTCAGAACCAGATCTAGAAGCCAAGGCTCTGGGCCTCAGATCACTTCTCTCTCTACCATGGTCACCTTCCGGTTCTCAGATTTCTCCTTCATTCTGCCCTGGCTTCAGGATCAATGAGTGGCTGGAAGCACCAAGCTGGGTTCTCATTCAAAAGAGAATAGTCCTTAAAGTTCCTTTCTAAAGAAGACCTTGAGATGTGGATTAGGCCTCCCCACCAGATTTGCTGAACTCTGTACAACTCTGCTGACCTGCTCAACACTCCTGATGTCCTTTCCTTTAGGCCCAGTTCCTGTAATCTGGCTGAGATGCCAAGGGTTATACCAGAAGGAAATAAACCCCCTAGTTGAAAGAGTGAACAAAGAAGAAATGGACTCAGAGCTCAACACTTGGAATATGCCCAATGCTGTCCTCTCTACCTCCATCTTTCTCTCCCTGGTCAGTGTGTCGTCTTCTAATGACCAGGGTGAACGAGGGTTGGGAATAGACATCACTATGGTGAACGCTCAGTGGAGTTTATGAATCCTGAGCAGTATTTAAGTGCTGTCAGAAGAGGAAAGGTTGGGAAAGGGATGATTTCCAAGGATAAATCTTCAAATGCAGAGAACTTCTTGCAGTGCATGGTGGCCTATGTCTCTTCCCACCTCTGGGTGGTGTCACTGCCATAGCCACGTGCTAATAGTGGTGGGATGCGGGTATGGATTCAGGCATGAGAAGCTGGGCTGTGTCTTTTTAGGAGCGTGTTCTGGGACAATGGCCTTTTTCACTTTGTCAGTCTCCTCCAGGTGGATGGTGCTCTGTGGTGGACAAGCAGACTGGCCGGCTGCACACATCTGCTTTCCGTATCTCCCACCTTTGTCTCTCTCTCCACAGAAGATGCCACCTTGGGCAGCTAGATGTGTTGGCATCTCACATACATCTGCAGAGAAGTTTTCCATTTTCCCCACAATCCTGGGGCTCTGCTTATACTGTCACAAAGCTGGGAAAATGGAAGTGAGGGAAAGA
>NW_006770904.1:346517-352480 GCF_000442215.2 Lipotes vexillifer
GGGAAAGAGCTAGAATAAAGGATACCCATGCTCCTTTGTCCTACTCAAAGGATAATGGAAATGAACTTTTGGGAAGAGGGGCTGGGGTCAAGGATCTGCTTCTTCTCTTATTTCTAGTCCCCCAATGGAGAGCCCTATTTGTATCAGGTGTAAAACTGAACAAGCTGGTTCAGGAAGCAGCCTAGAACTATATCCACCCAACCCACTGAACCCCAGAGAGAGACTGTGGCTACATGCAGTGTAAGAAAGGAGACCTGGGGAGCCAGTACCGTTGCCTCCAAGTACCCGAAAGCATGTGTGTTAAGAGGAGTGAGGAAGCTGCAGAAAGAAAAGAATATGACCAATGGGTGGGAAATGCACGGACAGAGATTTCACGTCAACAGAAGGAAGAGCGTTTAACAGTCAGGCTCTTCCACCATGGGACAGGCTCCCTGGAGGAAGTTAGAGAGACTGTTTTAAGTGCTTTACTTATATTGTTTAATTCTTACAACTCCCCATCTTATGAAGGCAGAAAACACAGGGGAAGAGAATAAGTGACTTACACGAGGCTATGGGGCAGTAAGTGGGAAAGTCAGGAGGAAACCCTGGGAGACCTCTACACACTGCATCCAAACAATGAGCATGGTGCCTGGGCCAAAGTGAGGGCTCACCTGGTGACTATTATTACAGAGGCAGCATCATATATGGTCAAGAGGGAGCTCTCCACAGCCATTCTGTATGACATTACGCAGGTAACTAAAGTTCTCTCTCGTGTTCTCATCTGTGAAATGGGCATAGAAATGTCCATTTCATAGGGAAGCTCAAAGATTAAATGAACGAACACACATAAAATGTTGAGAAGAATGCCTGGCTCATAAGTGTGTCACAGATGTTAGCTAACACCATATAAAGATGCACTAGGTTATAAATACACATGTAAGTGTTTAACGCATTAATATGACATACTGCTTTGCCTGTGTCTGTAATACCCACTCATAGGGGCAATCACTCAAGAAGAGTCCCAGCTCAGTAATGAGGCATCTTTACCCACCACTGATGTCTTCTAGTTGCACAGTCTAGCAGAAAAGTCCACTTATTCGATTGCTTTGTGCTTAAGCAAACCACAGTGCCTAGGCATATAGGTCCACAATTCTACTGGATGGTGGGGATTGTTCAACAGGTGTTTATTCTCCCTGGAAATCTTCCTCTCAGCTTGAACCTTTAGTCAAGTAAAATCTAATCTAAGATTTTGATGAGTGAAAAAGAGGGGACCATAAAAGCAACCCTGCAGAAGAAATGGAATATTTTCCATGGACTTTTTCTGCAGGGAGCTCTTCAGAGACCCTCAAAACAGATCTGAGGATGGAGACTGAATTCTTGCACGGAAATCCGTGGAGCCGGGGGCTGCGCTGTCTTACCTTGTGAGCTTGGTGCCGATCTGCTGCCTCAGCTCCAGCCGTTCCTCGTCCGTCTGCCTCGGAAGGATGTTCTTTTCTTCCAGCTCTCGCTTGGAGGGCCTGTTGCTGAGTTTGATGGCTAAGGAGTCCTTCCTGCACACCTTCATGGCCAGGGAGCCTGCAGGAAGGGAGACATGAGGTAATAAGGCTGTCACCAACCTGCTCGGGCTCCCCCCACAGGGACAGCCGTGGACCACAAGGTGAGAGGCGGGGAGACAGATATAAGAGCCCAACACCTGAGCGTGGTCAAGACCTCGGTCAAAGGAGGAAAGCTATAGTATGTGACTTTCATACAGTTCCTGCATGAAAAGCATGTCCTTTCTACCTCGCGGTATGCTGGGCATGTGCGGGGCACATGGAGAGCCTGTGATTGGATCTCTGCTCCCCAGGAACTCCCCCCCCACGCCCAATGTGGGCAACATCACAAAGGAGGGGGGCCAGACTGAGGAGTGCAAGATAGAATGCAAAGGGCGGAGGAGGGACGGAAGAGGTGCGGCCGGCAAGTGCAGGATAAGTGAGGCCAACAGGCAGCAGGCCGGTGGGCATCTGCGTGTGTGGACGCTCAGAGGTGAAGGATAGGCGGGGGAATCACAGGAGACAAAAGAGATCAGCTACAGTGGGGCTGGAGGGTACAGGCAAGTAAAGTTGGGTAAAGTGGGGTCCGTGTGGGGTGGGAGAGGGGGCAAGCTCATGGAAACAGGCAATATTCTGGGTCTGCTTTTATTTCCTCACATCTGGAATAAATCCATGATTCTCAATCAGGAGTGATTTCTGCCCCCACCAGGGACATTCGGCAACGTCTAGAGACATTTTTGGGTGTCAAACTCGAGTTTGCTGGGGAGGGTGCTACTGGTACCCAGTGGGTAGAGGCCAGGGATGCTACCAAACATCCTACAATGCACAGGGCAGCCGCCATGACAAAGAGTTATCTGGCCCAAGATGTCACTTGTGCCAAGGTTGAGAAACCCTGGTATAAAGCGTTCCATTCTCTGGCCAGGAAGTGGTGAGCAGAGGCTGGGCAACAGCTCCTTCCCTCATGGACCATGTGGGCCTTCGGCTGCCCCTCCAAGGTTCTCTCCTCAACACCAGGACTATTTCCATCACTCAGGTTTAGTGAGCTGTCTGAAGCCTGGTGAGTTGTGAGGCAAGAGGAAGAGACCGGGAAGCAGCAAGTTTGGGGGGGGTTCCTTTGGATCTTATATGGTAAGTACTTATCTTCCTTCTTTTGCCACTGCTTTTAGAACGTGGGTTTTGGAATGAGACACAGGCAGTTTCAGCTCTCAGCACTGCCACTTAGTAGACGTGAGTCTCTGGGCAAGTCCCTTACCTCTCCATTTTCTCCCCTCACCTGTAAAATGGGGCAGTAGTTTATGCCCTTGAGTGTGGTAAGATGTAGATGAGAATAAAACCTTAGCACATTGTCAGGCACACAGTCGGTAAAAGGCTGCTATCATATAAGTTCACGCATTAAAAAGCTGATCACTGAAATTTAAGTTCCGTGGTTGAGGTATGCTTAAAAATGAATTTGTTCCACATACAATGGTCAGCATTTTTATATATTTTGTAGACTGGAATTGAATTTTAAGGTGCCTCCCCTCCTTGCTCTTATTTTTTTTTTTAATTGATGGGGTGTTGCAGCCCAAGGAAAGCAATCAAAGAAAGAAAGAGACATCTAAAAGAGGCAAGAGATGGTAGCACGACGTTGTAATTTTTAGAGCTCTGAGGCTGTTCAGAGGACAGTTACCCTTTCATCTTCCTAATGAAGAAACAGTAACCTCGGACCTCAGGTTAGAACCCACAGAGGTGGGCAGCTCTTCCCACGAGCCACGCCCCTCCCACCCTCAGCGAAGAGTTTGGATGCACCCACTGGTATACAGCGAGCTGTCGTCGTCCTCGTCCTCTTCCCCTTCTCTTGTGTACAGGCAAGAAGAGTCTTCGTAGTCTGATTCATGAGGCACATTTTCTTTATTGTCATCACATTCAATCACAACAGTTGGCACTTGTCTTATTTCCGGAAGGCCCAGAGGTCCTGCTTTTGTGACACTGTCACCCGAGTGCAAACCAGAGCTGTGGTAAGAAGTGGAACAGGGTACCCGCTGCTCAGAGCTGTTTAAAGAGAAAAGAGCACATTTATTCTGGCTAACGTGTCATATTAAATGCATCAGAACCTTTTAAAAACTTAGCCATTATGTCCTAAGAGACAAAAGGTCTAATGGGCAATTCAAGTCTCATTTCTCACCTAACAGCTAACTGTTTTGGGGCAGCTGAGTTACCTGATGGTGGTAGCAGCACGGAATAGGAAATGAGAATTCTACTGCCCTGCGGATGGACGGTGGTGACGGTAGCACAGTAATGCGAATGTACGTGAATGCCACTGAACTGTATACTTCAGAATGGGGAAGATGGTGCATTTCATGTCCTGTGTATTTACCGCAATTTAAAAAATAAAAAATTTTAAAAATAAATTTAACTCTTTTTTATTTCTGGTTAAGAGCAACAACCCCAATGGTCAAAGGAAGGTTCATTTGCAACCCACATGTCTTAAAGGAGTAAAAGGGTTAATTTGATGGTGAAGTGAGAGACCCAGGAAAGAAAGACACAATACATGAAGCTCCAGCTTTCAAAGCTATACAGCATGACTGGTAAGGGCTGACTGAAATGTCACGGATGGAGATGCAGAGAAACAGAAGAGGTGGGACCATCAGGCTGGAGACCCACGCATGACATCGGGGTGGACATGGGCAAGGGCGACTCAGACCAAGTTCTCTCCCAAGGACCATGTCAGACCCTCAGCAGACACAGGTAACGCCAGTCTGGTTTTTCAGCAGGTCAATGTTCCCAGCAGCAATGATGATCATATTTTTGGTTTTACCTCTTTAGTTGAGCCAACTCAGATAAAAAATATTTTTTAATTAAAAATGATTTGCTTCTTAATAAAAGCCACACGAGGGCTTCCCTGGTGGCGCAGTGGTTGAGAGTCCGCCTGCCGATGCAGGGGACACGGGTTCGTGCCCCGGTCCGGGAAGATCCCACATGCCGTGGAGCGGCTGGGCCCGTGAGCCATGGCCGCTGAGCCTGTGCGTCCGGAGCCTGTGCTCCGCAACGGGAGAGGCCACAACAGTGAGAGGCCTGCGTACCAAAAAAAAAAAAAAAAAAAAAAAAAAGCCACATGAGGTTCATTGTAAGGAAATCAGGAAATGTGTATTATCAAAAATAAAGAAAATTAGTTATTTTCTTATTAGAGTCTATCCAAGGTTCCTACAGCAATTTAGAATCCTTTTTATGACCGGCTCTGAATGAAGTCCAGCAAGAATAATGGAGCCTGAAACACACAGTTAAATTTCAGAATTTTTTTTCAGATTAACTTCAAGTGGAATTTCTGTCTTTCATTTAAGGAATTTCTAAACATAGGAAACTGAATGCATTTTACCATCCAACAGTGTTTGACGTGTTAAGAAACGGAGTGTGAGGCTATGCTGTCTAGCAATAATTTTACGTTAGAACATCTTATCCAAAAGAAAACTCTTAAGGACATGTGAATGCATGCTAGGTCTCCTTTAAAACTTTCCTTACATTTTATTTTTTTAAAAATGTGTCTAATTTCTAAATCTCAGCTTTTTATTTCTTTATAAAAATTATTTGTTTATTTTTGGCTGCGTTTGGGGCTTTGTTGCTGTGCACAGGCTTTCTCTAGCTGCGGTGAGCGGGGGCTACTCTTCATTTCAGTGCGCGGGCTTCTCACTGCAGTGGCTTCTCTTGTTTCGGAGCACGGGCTCTAGGCGCGTGGGCTCAGTAGTTGTGGCACACGGGCTCAGTAGTTGTGGCGCACGGGCTCTAGAGTGCAGGCTCAGTAGTTGTGGCGCATGGGCTTAGTTGCTCCGTGGCACGTAGGATCTTCCTAGATGAGGGCTCAAACCTGAGTCCCCAGCACTGGCAGGCAGATTCTTAACCCCTGCGCCACCAGGGAAGTCCCTCATTACACTTGATTGCTATGTCTAATTTAAATTCAATTCACTTTCTTCCTTCCATTGTTTCCAAAGGGCTGTTTTTCTCTTTGTATTTTTCTCATAACTCTTTAGTGACACAAATGGCAAATCTAGTTGACACATCATGAGCTATGATGTTCAAGGAAATGAACTAAATCAACTTAAAAAAAAACTTCAACCACTGAATAAGATTAAATCAATCACATGTTTATAAAAATGCAGCATCTTAATTAGACATTAGCAGGTTAGGGGGCCCATTTCCCACCTAGTTTAACAGGAATGGCAGTGAGAACAAGAAGGTGGAGTACAGAATGGATGGTCTCGCATGACAAATCCAAGAGCTGGCTGAAAGGTGACGGACTACACCACCTCCTGAGGCGGCCCTTCCATCAGACAACGACACCAGGCTCCAACCGCGCTTGGGTTTCTACACTGGGTATTAAGGGAAGTCGGCATGGAAGAAGCAAAACTGTATGTAATTCCATGGCTCCTGTTTTGTTTTGCCCCACCCCTGCTTTCTCCCCTCCCCCCCCCCCCCCTT